>NC_061104.1:43608507-43626007 GCF_015104395.2 Macrobrachium nipponense
TGCATTTTCCCTGGAGGGTCAGGTAACATTCTCATAATAGCCGAAGTTCTGTACGAAAAATGAAAAAAAAAAGATTGAAATAACAGTAATTTTTGCGGGGAAAATAAAGCTGAGGATATCTTGAAATGGATTTAAAAGAATGTCCAGGAAATGATTCTTTTTAGCTTCAACACTGATATTAATATATATATTATCTATATATATAATTTATATAAATATATAAATTATTTATTATTATTATTATATATTATTATATATATATTATATATATATATATATATATATTAATATTATATTATATAACCACTTCAGATATCTAGCTTCAACACTGCCTGTCTTGCATGTATTAATTCTAACACGTGTACACACACCCACAAATATATATATATATATATATATATATATATATATATATATATATATATATAATATATATATATATGCTGATATATAGAAAAATGGTGTTTAGAAAGTACAGTAGATGCAACGATACTTCATTTATGCAAGTGAATACCACAGGAAAATGATAGGCAGAAAGTGGGGTTACCAAAGCACTTTCGCCTTTTTTTCAGGCATTGTCCAGGATATATATATATATATATATATATATATATATATATATATATATATATATATATATATATATATCAGATAAAACTATATACATTACCTACCTACCACTACACGTATCTTGCGTATGCATAATTATAAATGCATGTTTTCTATTTATTTGCATGAGAGAGAGAGAGAGAGAGAGAGAGAGAGAGAGAGAGAGAGAGAGAGAGAAGAGAGGATTTTAATATCAACGTAGCTTTAAAGGAAAGTGATTGGAATGCTGTATCCATTTTGTGTAAGAATTGTCATTTTCTTGATTTTGGGAATTTCAAATAGAATTAGACATCTCACTGCTTGAGACGCGAAAGCTCTTTGAAATTAAATATATATATATATATATATATATATATATATATATATATATATATATATATATATAAAATAAAGTGAATGAAATATACTAATAAGGTGTTTAACAAACTGGTAATCTCCCCTTCTGCTATCCCTTATTTTGACTGTAAAGAATACAATAGAATATAGAATTTAGGCCAAAGGCTAAGGGCTGTGACCTATGAGGGCACTCGGCGCTGAAAGGGAAATTGACAGATGGTTTGAAAGGTGTAACAGGAGGAAAACCTCAAAGCAGTTGCATTAGGAAACAATTGCTTAGGAGAGGGTGGAAAGTCAGATGGAAGAAAGAGAATATGAAAGGAGGTACAGTAAAAGGAACGAAAGAGGTTGCATCTAGGGGACGCTGCAAAGGCCCTCAAGTAATGCCTACGGTGCAACGCATGAGGTGCACTTACGGCACAATCCCATCTACGGGTACTTTTTTGACTGCACGTCGTAAGCTGACTTCTTAATTATGATAAATTCATGTCAGAACTGTAGCTGGGTAAAGTCAATATGCGAAACTTTCAGAGCCTCAGCGTTATCAGTTCTTGCATATTTCAAACGGAATTCAAACTAAATTGCTGACAAATAAGGATATATAAAAAAATCTATATAATATCCATTTCTGTGCATTTTGGACTTGACGAGATAACTTACAACACTATTATTCTGGAAACTACAAAATGTCAAATTCTGCACATTTCAACATCTGCATGTTTTAACTCAATTTCAAAATGCATTGCTGACAGATAAAGATATATGAGAAAATCTATATAATACACATTTCTGTGCAATTTGGACTTAACGAGAACACTTCACAACACTATTATTCGGGAACCTATAAAAATCACAAATTCTTGGTAATTTGTATTTTTCCTAGCAATACTTACCTCGAACTACTCTACAAAATGTTAAATTCTACACATTTCGACACCTGCAAAACAAGTGACCCGTTCTTTAAAAGCGATATGGCAGGACTGGTGGCCTTTGCTCATTCAAACTCCCCGACCCATTACAAGTATATTTATACTTTTTTCTTATGTCTAGCCAGACGAGAAGCTTTCGTCGACGGACGATTTTTGACGACTGATAGTTCACCAGCGGCTCCAAGACTGCAAAGCGTATTTTGATGAGAGATACGATGAATATTTCATGGTGATTTAATGCTTTACGTTCTGGAAGATATTCAGATGCTTCTTGAGACTAATTAGTGTGAAACTTTGATCGTTTCAGTCAGGACTGGCAGGTTACAGCAGAGATTGGAGAGGGTTGTGGTGAGGTAGGGAGGCGGGGTGGCGGACACTGGAAGCAGGGTTGGTGATTTAAAAAAAAATTTTAATCAAAACAATAAAAATAAAAAAATCAGTGATTTATTTGATTTTTTTATTTTTTTATTTGTTAGATGTTTTTTCAATCCTCTTTTTTTCCCTCAAAATGCATTTTATGACAGAATTACTATTGATTTATCTTTTAGGTTTCCAGTTCTGGCCTAAAGTATGTACCTGCAATTTTTTTATATCAAAATGAACAGATGGAGCACAGTTATGCTTAAGGTTTTATTAACTTCCAAACCATATTTTTCAATTTGTTTGCTTTCAAATGAAAAAAAATTCACGATTTTTTAAAATGAAAAAATCAATTATTTAATCACTTGATTAAATCAGTTTGACTTAATCATTGCCAACCCTGTCTGGAAGCTAAAACTGAATTGAAATCAGAATTCAATTTTTTTGAGTTTGGTGAACAGAGGCAGCCCAGGTAATCTGGTAGAGTGCTAGACTTCTTGCTAAAACTGCATTGAAATATGAATTCAATTTTGAGTTTGGAGTTTGGTGAACAGAGGCAGCACGAGTACTCTGGTAGAGTGTTAGACTTCTGGATAAAACTGAATTGAAATAAGAATTCAATTTTGAGTTTGGTGAACAGGGGGGCAGCCCGAGTACCCTGGTAAAATGTTAGACTTCTGGATAAAAACTGCACTGAAATAAGAATTCAATTTTGAGTTTGGTGAACAGGGGCAGTCCGAGTACTTTGGTGGATAGGTAGACCTCTTGCTTAAGGGAGGAGAGTACGATAAAAACTGACAATAACTGATGAAATCACAACAGTATTTACTGCAGGAGTCATCGCACAACCTCCCTTTACCCAAAACGGTCTCTTGCGCTGACCACATGAGATCTACTACGCGACGCATAAATAAAATGCTTAAACTCCCAAAGTAGAAAAGCTTTTGCCGTTTCGCCTTGGCCTAGCTCGAAGAGCGACGAGTGTGTATGCGCTTCATTATCCCAAATACCCCCGTACCTGGGCATGCCAGGCAAGTGAGGTCAGGTGCAACACGGCTGACTGATCCCACTCACCGGTACCCTAGTATCCTCCCGGTAGCCCGGAGTCCTCCAGAGGCGGGGTCGGGGATGGCGTGAGGCGACTCCTAGCGTAGAGGACTCGAGTCTCGAGGGAAGATGTGTTACTTGTTAGTATGCGCGCAACAGGCTAAAGGAATGGACGGGAGGCTCGTACCTGGAAATGTTACTTTTGTGACTTTCGTACCGTCCTTCCACGGAGCGTCTTCCATTTTTATCCGTAGTTTATAGTTACTTGACTGTCATTAAATCGCCGGCTGTGTCTGATGACTGACAAGCGAGTTTTGCGGCATTTTTGTAGTGCGGAGTTCAAAAAGTGCTTTTTTGTCATTTTTTAGTTTTCTTTAAGCGTGTTATCGTTTCTGGTTTAGATGAACTGACAAATTGTGATTTTTCTACTTGCTGAAAAAAGTAGGCGTGGCCAGTTCCACCTTCAACAGCAACAGAAAATTGAAAAAAACTAAAAATTCCAGGAGAAATACTAAAAACAAACGTGTAAATATTAGAAGGAAACAAGGAAAATCTTACAAGAACCAAGTCTCAGGCGAGAACTAGACAGATAAAAGATAAGCAAATAGGAGCAGAAATGAAAATGCACTCAAATTGCCCACGTCACTTTCTGTAGAAAATATTGTTAATAATTCTTCGATGTCACCACGGGTCAACCGGTGATCTACCGACCACGTGAGCACACAAATTGACCACTGGGAGCTACGGGTGAGTGATGTCATTATCATCATCATCGTTATATTTATGTATCATTACTGTGGTTATTTGCTTAACCATTTACATATTAAAAGCCCTCCTCTATTTTCTTATCGATATTTTTCTATTTATAAGGCAACGCCCACTTTCACTGACATGTATGACGCAATCACGCGTAGCAATACGTATCCATGTACGTTTAATATAAGATACCCTACACCCAGGTTATACATGCACAATTATGCATCCACGCACATTTAATGTAAAATAATGCACACACAGTATACATCATACATGCACCACGCGAGGGGTACCGTAGAACATTCCACAGGCACATGCAACGAATACGTATATGTATGTATCCACGATTGAAGAATATAAACAAATACATCTATGTTGACAACACGTTTGTCTATGTATCCAGGTAATTATGTGCATATAGTGTAATTTAGTATATACACAAACATTGCCAATACGTTTAAGTATGCATCCGTGTACCTATGTATAGCATCAAGACACGATTATAAATGATGCATGCACGTCTTTGTACGTATGCACGTGCGTGTACGTAAAAGAGAATGTTCAGTAAAGATTGAGTTACGTCGAGTTAAGAATGTCTGAAGTGGAAATTGACAGCAGAAGGTTTGAAAGGTGTAACAGGAGGAAAACCTCAAAGCAGTTGCACAATGAATCAAGTGTTAGGAGAGGGTGGAAAGTCCGATGGAAGAAAGAGAATATGAAAGGAGGTACAGTAAAAGGAACGAAAGGGGTTGCAGCTAGGGGCCTAAGGAAGGCACACTGCAAAGAACCTTAAGTAATGCCTACAGTGCGCTGCATGAGGTCCACTGAAGAAGAGGAAGAGGAAAATGATCTACAGTAGAAAATAAGACAGCAATTGTTATCAGAAACGCGTCAACAAAGACAGTCAATGAAGTAATAGCTATATTCTCTTCATCTGTTGCTTACATTCTTTATACATCTCGTATTGAGTCCCAAAATCCTGAAGGTCAGATCCTGCAGCATCACTGAATTTCCAGGATGTGTCCTCGACATCTTCTCGTCGAGAGACCGGGGTCCTACTGGGTTGGGCGGGGGGCGGTTGCAAATTCCAGAGATGTACGTATACTAGCATTTCACCAGCACCGGTTTTTTGGCCATGCCCCTAGGTTAGGTTAAGTGGGTTAGGTTAGGTTACCAAAGACAGTTCATTAGTCAATCTAGGTGTGCACAATGAAACTTAGACAGTATTTTGAGTTTGGGAATCATAATGAAATTATCTTCAAGAAGATTCTATGTTTAGTTTTTAAAGATATGGCGTCCCGCTTCTTTCAGGGAAGGTACCGGTACTCGGTTACATGCTACCGGGGTCCTGGTATTGGGGGATTCTCATAAAGTCAATTACAGGGGGAAGAAAAGACTTGGCAGACCTTTCTGCCGTCTTGGGACCCTACGAAATGTGCCTGATACCGATACAAAGGAAGCAATTGGGAAGAAAGTGGCCTGCCAGGACCGAAACTTGAAGATGCGGGTGTGGAGGGGGGGGGGGGGTTGCTTTTAGTACCGGTGGACGGAGGGGGGGGGGAGGGGGGGGGGTGGGTTAGTGTTGTAAAGGGCTGTTATAGTATAGGAGGCGGGTTTAGAAGTGAATTGAATATAAAATTTAACCCAAAGGCCAAGCGCTGGGACACATGACGTCATTCAGCGCTGAGATGGCAAGTGACAGTAAAAGGTTTGAAAGGTGTAACAGGAGGAAAACCTCAACGCAGTTGCACCATGAAACAATTGTTAGAAGAGGGTGGAAAGTAAGAGAATATGAAAGAAGGTACAGTAAAAGGAACGAAAGGGGTTGCAGCATGAGGCACTACCCCCCAAAGGGGGAAGTTCTTCCATGGAGATAAGGAAAACAGGGTTCATTTTTACAGATGACTTTGTTCGTATCTATCCTCGTACTGAACTGGTGAATATTAAGGCGTTTTCGTTTCTTTTAAGAGAAAACCAATGGGATGGAAAATCTAACGCCCATTTCCAGCCCAGGTCTGAAGGAGGAGACAGGAAATGTGAAAGGGAAGGAAGTTCACATGAGAACGAGTCATAATTTTTAATTTTATTTTATTTTTGTCATTCTCTAATTAAATAATCGAGAGACGACATCCCTGACTTTATGCTCTCTGGTCACGGTGAGAGAAAATTTCCCCTTTTTCCTTCTCTCTCACCCCTTCCTCCCTCTCCTGCTTTTTCTTCCCCCCCCCCCCTTCCCTCCCCCCCCCCCCCCCACCCCCCCCACCTCACCCTCCAGAATAGAACCGAGTCACGCTGAGTCTGCTCAATGCTTTCTCACTGGATGATAGCTGCTGTCAAGGATCAAGGTCCAGGCTCGCTGGATACGCGGACAGCCATGAAGGACAAAGTTAGTCCTGGGTATGATTATCATGATAATTCTCATGACACTCCTATTATTATCATGATATTCTCATGACACCTGTTATTATTATCATGATAATTCTCATGACACCTCCTAGTTATTCTAACTTTACATCGCTTGTTGTAAATAAAAAAAAATTCAGAAGTAAATCCATGATTTGGTATTGAAATACCCATTACAATGTATAGGGTACGTAATTCCTAACTTTACAGCGCTTGTTGTAAATAAAAAATATTCAGAAGTAAATCCATGATTTGGAATGTAAATACTCATTACGAAATATCGGGTATTTACATTCCAAATCAAGATTTCACTTCTGAATACTCGCTCTTAATCAATGTTCTTCATTCATTTGGAATGGAATTTTGGAATGGAATGTAATATAGACTTTAGGCCCAAGGCCAAGCGCTGGGACCTATGACGTCATTCAGCGCTGAAAAAGGAAGTTGGCAGTAAAAAGGTTTGAGAAGTGTAACAGGAGGAAAACCTCAACGCAGTTGCACAATGAATCAATTGTTATGGGAGGGTTGAGGAAAGTAAGATGGAAGAAAGAGAATACGAACGGAGGTCCAGTAAGATAAATGAAAGAGTTTGGAGCTTGGGGCCGAAGGGACGCTGCAAAGGACCTTAAGCAATGCCTACAGTTTACCACATGAGGCGCACTGATGGCAATACCCCACCTCCGGGGGGAGCATTATTACAATCTCTCTCATGACCCCTTCACAGCAGCATTTTTGAGTGGACAGAAGGAGAAAAGCTTTGGGCATTTCTCGGAACTCCGCCATTTCTTTTTCTTTGAACATGTACATAACAGTAAACTGACCCGAGATACCCCTCGGAATTTGTGAATAATTCCTGACGCTACAGCGCTCGTAAATTAAAAATTCAGAAATGAAATCTTGATTTGGAAGGGAAATTACCCTTTACAAGGCAATGGGGATTTTCATTCTATGTCAAGATTTGACCTCTGTATACTTGCACTTTTACAAATATATTTTCATTTGTGCCTAAATCCATACATCGACTTTTAATTTCTCTTCTTTTAAAATAATTGAAAATTTAGAATGTACCATTATACATATATACATGCATGGATACATCCATATATATATATATAATATTATATATATATATATATATATATATATATATATATATATATATATATGATATCTATATATATATATATATATATATATATGTATATATATATATATATATTATATATATAATATAATATATATGTGTGTGTGTGTGTGTGTGTGTGTGTGTGTGTGTGTGTGTGTGTAAATAAATTCTTCTGTTAAAACAGGATACGTTTCAAGTATAAAAGGCCCATTAAAACGCTCTGTCTTAAAGCTAAGGACTACTATATTTCGGTTCACTGACGCCCACCCTAATCAAGTTGTGACAGAAGAAGTTGCATTAGCGAAATATATAGCGGGAGATATATTATGCCCTTATAGGTGATGCCTGGGGTTCACCGTTTCAAACCAGAGTGTTTTAATGGACCCTTTAAATGTGAGAATTATACTTATATATACATGCACATAGGTTATATATACATATAATATGTCCTTTTTCCACCTTATGAATTCTTTTTTATGGTGGAATGTCGTCACTGGTGCGCAGCCTTCCGGTTTCCAAGGAAAAAGAGAGAGAGAGAGAGAGAGAGAGAGAATTGTTTTTCAGCCACGCGAAGAACATTCGTACTGCATATGTGAAGAGTCGCCTAAAACAATAATGCAATTTTGCTAACGAGCGCGCAATTTAACGGAACTCTGGACTCGCCTGAAGGGTAATTCTGCTCTACGTAACAGCTCTCTCGCAAGCGTTTCCGCTCAAGAAATTCCACGTCATCGTATAATGTTCCTTTGCTTCTTCATTCTTCGCTCTGGTTAGATAGATCAGACAAAATATCAAAATTTAGGCCGGTAGGCCAAGCGCTGGGACCTGAGGTCATTCAGCGCTGCAAGAATGACTGAGAGTAAGAGGTTTGAAAGGTGTAACAGAAAGAAAACCTCAAAGCAGTTGCGCTATGAATCAACTGTTTAAGAAAGAGTGGAGACGAAGATGGAAGAAAGAGAAGATGAGCAGATGTACAGTAAAAGGAATGAAAGGGGTTATAGCTATGCCTACAGTGCACCGCATGAGGTGCACTGACGGTAGGCAGTAACCCTCTGCGGAGGATTTCTCACGGGATTAGGGTCACACCAGGGAACTTCAAAGTGGTCTTTGAACCGCATCTTCGCCTAAGGCTGTTTACTCCAAATGGGCATAAACAAGGTCTATAGACTTTTGGTCATACAGAGGCCCTTCTTCGCCCCCCCCCCCCCCCAGCCCACCCTCCATCCCAACCCCAAAAACTCTGAATGGTGTCTAATTGCTTGCCCAGGTTAAATAACACCTCGCAGGTACTCAGAAAGCGAGAGTACACAACTTCGCATACTTTTAGCCAGGGGGTCCTGCTTTTAGCGTGCGTTACACACCATCCCACGGATTGGAGCTGATATCGTCAGGGTATACTGCAGGTAAAGTTAGTATTCATTTATGCTCCACAAGAAATACAGTTCTCACAAATGTTTTCTTATTATTATTATTATTCTTATTATTTTTTTTTATTTTTTTTTTTTTTGCTCTATCACAGTCCTCCAATTCGACTGGGTGGTATTTATAGTGTGGGGTTCCGGGTTGCATCCTGCCTCCTTAGGAGTCCATCACTTTTCTTACTATGTGCGCCGTTTCTAGGATCATACTCTTCTGCATGAGTCCTGGAGCTACTTCAGCCTCTAGTTTTTCTAGATTCCTTTTCAGGGCTCTTGGGATCGTGCCTAGTGCTCTTATGATTATGGGTACGATTTCCACTGGCATATCCCATATTCTTCTTATTTCTATTTTCAGATCTTGATACTTATCCATTTTTTCCTCTCTTTCTCTTCAACTCTGGTGTCCCATGGTATTGCGACATCAATGAGTGATACTTTCTTCTTGACTTTGTCAATCAACGTCACGTCTGGTCTATTTGCACGTATCACCCTATCCGTTCTGATACCATCGTCCCTGATGTTTCTTGCACAGGCTCCAGTGGAGGGCTTTTGCCACTGAATCATGCCTCTTTTTGTACTGGTTCTGTGCAAGTGCCAGGCATTCGCTTGCTATGTGGTTTATGGTCTCATTTTTCGTATTGCACTTCCTACATATGGGAGAGATGTTATTTCCGTCTATCGTTCTTTGAACATATCTGGTTCTTAGGGTCTGATCTTGTGCCGCTGTTATCATTCCTTCAGTTTCCTTCTTGAGCTCTCCCCTCTGTAGCCATTGCCATGTGTCATCGCTGGCTAGTTCTTTAGTCTGTCTCATGTATTGTCCGTGCATTGGTTTGTTGTGCCAGTCCTCTGTTCTGTTTGTCATTCTCCTGTCTCTGTATATTTCTGGGTCTTCGTCTACTTTTATTAGTCCTTCCCATGCACTCTTTAGCCACTCGTCTTCACTGGTTTTCAGATATTGCCCCAGTGCTCTGTTCTCGATGTTGACGCAGTCCTCTATATTTAGTAGTCCTCTCCCTCCTTCCTTTCGTGTTATGTATAGTCTGTCCGTATTTGCTCTTGGGTGTAGTGCTTTGTGTATTGTCATATGTTTCCTGGTTTTCTGATCTATGCTGTGGAGTTCTGCCTTCGTCCATTCCTTCAGCATTGTATCTGATTACTGGCACTGCCCATGTGTTTATGGCTTTTATCATATTTCCGGCGTTGAGTTTTGACTTGAGTATCGCCTTGAGTCTCTGCATATATTCTTTCCTGGTCGTGTCCATCATCTCTTGGTGTTTTATATCTCCTCCTTCCATTATTCCCAGGTATTTGTATCCTGTCTCATCCATGTGTTTGATGTTGCTCCCATCTGGTAGCTTTATCCCTTCAGTTCTCGTTACTTTGCCTTTTTGTATGTTGACTAAGGCGCATTTTTCTATTCCAAACTCCATCCTGATGTCCCCAGATACAATCCTTACAGTCTGGATTAGGGTATCTATTTCCTTGATGCTCTTACCATACAGCTTGATGTCGTCCATGAACATCAGATGGTTGATTCTGTTGCCTCTTTTCTTGAGTTGGTACCCGGCATCCATCTTCTGTAGTACTTTTGTCATGGGAATCATGGCTACCACGAAGAGTAGTGGGGACAGTGAGTCGCCCTGGAAGATCCCTCTCCTGATATTAACCTCTGCTAGTCTTATTCCAGAGCTTGTAAGTATTGTATTCCAGTTGCGCATTGTATTTTTTGTATTATTATTATTATTATTATTATTATTATTATTACTATTATTATTATTATTATTATCATTATTATTATTATTATTATTATTATTATTATTATTATTATTATTATTATGCAAAATATATACGTAAATCGACCTGCAAAGCGCACTTGCTAGCAACAAAATCACCTTCATAACCCTCACAGCCTTTGCTGTTAATACCGCTGTTCGCAGCTCCCATGCAGCAACTTCACAGAAAAAAAAAGCATTAGCAAGACAAAGGATGAGTCTGCCTCATTATAATGCAGGATGGATACGTTACCTTTACCTCGGTGATCGTCCGTGCTTGCAAGCACAAGTTTACCTACTACACACACACACACACACACAAACACATATATATACTGCCACTCTTCGAGCGATATAAATATGCAGAAAACAAAATTGGGTTGGTGGCGGATTTAGGGGGGTGGGCACACGTACCCCCTTCTCCCCACCCCACCGTGGACATGAATAACAGAACATTGTTTTCATTCAATAAATCATTATCAGTAGCAAAAATTGGCTCAGTTATTGATTATTTCAACAACAATAACAACTAGTACTGTGTGTGTGTGTGCATACATATATTGATATATATACATGACGTGTGTATGTACGTATGTATGTATGTAATATAAGTATGTAGCATTTAATTGAAACTTCTCTCCCACAGTAAATATCATTATTGATTGATCGATCTGCGGCTATTAAAACTGGCGTCTCAACCTGTATAAATTTAATACTTATTATGATTACCTCGCGGATTTCTATTAGTTTGGGGTCTGTTCTAGTAATCTAGTGGTTGGGATACTCGCTCCATTGACGAGAGGAAACCTGCACGGGCACGTTCTATAAAATCCATTCGTCTTCCACTGACTTGAGTATAGTTTTTGTCTAGGAGAAATATATATATATATATATATATATATATATATATATATATATATATATATATATATATATATATATACTTATAAATAGAATATATACATACATACACACACACACACACACACACACACACACACACACACACACATATATATATATATATATATATATATATATATATATATATATATATATATATATATATATATATTAAATACACCTACACGCACATATATATATTTAACCATAACGGCGTACGTTCTATAGATCCTGATCTGGACAAAAAAATAAAATAATATAAAAAAAAGACCATACCCATGTGAAAACAGGACGCTGGGAGGAGGGGGAGGAGGAGGGGAGGAGGAACGTTGTCGTCTTTTGCGCAAAGGTGACCCGGAGGAGGATATAACCAAGGTATAACGACATAATGCCTTACCAGGGGTGAATGGACGACGCTCTGCTGCGAGTTTATTTAGTCACGAGCGCATTCTCCTCACGACCAAAGAAAGGGACGTTTACTCGGCAGCAGTCGTTGGCGATTGTCTGACCACCGCGATCAGCTCGGGAGGCTGTTGCTATTTATTTAATTCAACTTGATATCGGTGGAAGTTCGCTTGGAAGAAGCTGAATGGATGGATGGATTGTCCGTTTGAGTCTAACGGGACCGGGGTTAACGAACCAACGACTAGAGATCGACCGCCACTCCCGCGCGTCGTCTGGCGTCTTCCTAGTCCTAGACCAATAAGCTTGGGTGTCTTCCTAGGCCAATAAATGCTCGATTTTCCTAAGGCTGAAGCGCAATTTAGCCTAAACTGAATCTCGGACCGAATAATAGGAAATTTTTGGTGTCTTCCTAGACCAATAACGCTCGATTTCGGACCAAATAAATACTAGATATATTTATATATTTATGAATTTATTTCTCTAAGGCTGAAGCGCTATTAGCCCTAAACTGAATCTCAGACCGAATAATCGGAAATCTTTGGTGCCTTTCAAGACCAATAAATGCTCGATATCGGACAAAATAAATAGATACTATTCATATATTTATGAGTTGATTTCCCTAAGGCTGAAGCGCAATTAGGCCTAAACTGAATCTCGGACCGAATACTCAGAAATTTTGTCATTGATTTCTGTTTTTGTTTGTTTGTTTGTATGGTGTTTTTGCGTTGCATGGAACCAGTGGTTATTAAACAACGGGACCAACGGTTTTACGTAACTACCGAACCACGTCGAGAGCGAACTTCTATCACCAGAAATACACATCTCTGGCCTCTCAGTGGAATTTCCGAGAATCGAACTCGCGGCCACCAAGGTGGCACAGCAACACTATACCGACCACGCCACTGAGACGCTTGTCATTTATTTCTGTCCGGTAGAGGCGCAAATTAGCCGAATATGGTGGCAGAGTTGAAGTCGTGCGTGTCTCCGTAAGAGGGAATATATATATATATATATATATATATATATATATATATATATATATATATATATATATATATATATACTTTTTTCTCTTACGGTCACCAATACGTCAGCAGTGGCCAGCATGCAACAGCGAGGAGAATGCACAGCAACGGTTTCCCAGATGACAGCTGGTTTGTTGAAAGTGTTTAGGAGAGCGGACAGATAGATATCTAAGATACCTTAGCGGTCGTCTGCCTATAGGGTCAAGGGACGCATTAGGAAACAGAGGCCTCAGAAGCACGATGCAGTTTTCTGCCACGTGGATGGTAATATGAACGCAGCCTCCCATCAACAATTAGAAGTTCATTATCGTGTGTCGAGGGACACAAATTCAACAGGTAATTTTATGAATGTGTATCATTACCATTACCGGCCCATCCTAACGGCAAATGCATCGCATGGCTAGGGTGACCATACGTCCCCCTTTGAGGGGGATAGTCCCTCTTTTTGACTCTTTATCGCCATTTCAGCCTTTCTTTTTTTATGTCATTACTACAATTGTCCTTAAAAATTGGAGACTAATTCTTGTTTAAAATGTCAGCAATAAATGACGTCTGAATAAAAACAATGTCATTGATAAACATAATTTATCATTTCCTGACTTAGTAAAGATCAAACCAAGCCCAAAATACGCCAAAGAATGATGTAAGAATTTCTTTCTTTTTAAATAATGTCTAATTTTCCTTAAAATTTAAAGAATAATTTTCTATTTAAAATGTCAGCAATAATGTCTGAATAAAAACACTAATTGATAGACCTTAAAATGTCAGCGATAATGTCTGAATAAAAGCAATGATTGATAGACTTTCTCATTTATCATCACCTGTAATTGAATATACTTATGTTTTAAATTTCTGAATTTATAACGACTCAACGTAAGTGCAAGTGGGCATGGGCTTACTGTATACCCTTTGTCCCCCTTTCGCAAGTCAAATAAATGGCCACCCTATAGGGTATGGCCAATCCTGGGAGAGCTGATAGTCACCTCAGTGGTCTCTGTTAAACTATTCTTAATAATAGCAAAACATAACAAGAGCAAGTCAATTGAGTTTTTACTTGCTAAATAAACAACTTGCGCACAGAGAATTCATGAGACTCTAGAATAATTCTCCTTTCTTTTTGTAGAAAATAAAAATCTGTAGCTAGCCCAGACCCGAAGATAAATAGGACAAATATTAAAGAAAAAAATTGCGAGGCTTGAAGGTTTCTAGGGTCGGGGAAAACTCGAAGAAGGCAGAGGGTTCCAAATCCTGGCAGTGAAGGGAAGGAAACAGCCAGCAGCTGATTGTTGGGAAATTATCTGGCGTCGCATTAGCGAACGGGGAAACTGCACGGTTAATGGATTTCGGTAAGGTGGAGTTCTTTTAATGCATGTTTTTGCTGGCAATTAAAGTGTAATTATATGACATTATTAAAACTGCATATAGAATTTAGGACAGAGGCCAAGCGCTGGGATCTATCGGGTCATTCAGCGCTGAAACGTTACCTGACAGTAAAAGGTTTGAAAGGTGTAACAGGAGGAAAACCTCGAAGCAGTTGCACTATGAATCCATTGCCAGGAGAGGGTTTAGGAAGTAAGATGGAAGAAAGAGACTATGAAAGGAGGTACAATAAACGAAACGAAAGGGGTTGCAGCTAGGGGCCGAAGGGAAGCCTCGAAGACCCCTAATTAATGCCTACAGTGCGCCGCATGAGGTACACTGACGGCACTAACCCCGCTACGGTATCGGGGTCGAGAAGTTTATAGATAAGATTGTGAAAGTTCCACTATCCTCACGGTGAGCAATATTGTGTTTTCCGACATTAACTTTCAGGTTTGTGAAAGTACGTGATTATAGGCAATATTTTAACGTAGTCTGATTAGGAATATGTAATAAGTACAAGTTAAGCAGCCCTGTGGTACTTGGTTAACAAGAAGCAGTTGTATTGTTCTGGTCATTATAAATCAAACAACAGATGGGAATAATAAGAGGCTGCCAGACGGATAACAATAAAAACTCGACTAGAAGAACTCTTGCCGCAGTATCAAGCAAGCAATATATATGCAGATTATTGCTTTAATAAGAAATAGCCGGATTCTTCAGAGCAGATTTGTCAAAATGGAGCCACGTGGATAATACAAAAGCACCTTGTGAAAGAAAAATAGTTTTAAAACATAAGCTGAAAGTAAATTTTATTTCATTGCTGTCAGATTACAAGTACAACAAAACGTGATGATGGCTCATGCAGCTTTGAAGGAACAGAAGTGATTGTGGATGGAAAGGAAATAAGAGCAGTTACTGGGTTGATGGATACACAGGAATTAATGGCTGGTTTTGTATGAGGGTAAAGTATACAACACGAATGTACAAATGTACTTTGGTGAGTATATTTGTATATGTAAATAAATTCTTCTGTTAAAACAGGATTCGTCTCAAGTATAAAAGGCCCATTAAAACACTGGTTTAATTGATATATATTATATATAATAATATAATAATATATATATATATATATATAATTTAAATATATTATATTATATTATTTATATAATTTATATATATATTATATATATAATATATAATATAAATATATATATATATATATATATTATTAACTTATATATATATTAACAAACCTCTTTGCACAGCAGTTCTGGCATCGCCTTACACAGAAGCAAACACTCGATTCAATCCCACGGAGGAGAAACGACATAAGTTTGTTTGCTGAAAAATCCAGCGTGACTCGTCTGAACTACCCAACGACCTAACTTTTGAATTAGTCCAAAGCGTTGCATCGCAACTCAGGTAAACAAGGCGTAGTGATCCGACCTCCAGCTTGCTCGGGTAGCATGCAAGATTTTTTTCCCCTCTCACGCATAAGTTGTAAACGTTATATTCCTAACTTAACGTGACATGGCCTTCGTAATTAATACTCATAATCTGTACTACACATACTAACAAGGACAAAATAAAAAGGTCACCAATTAAACAGGTTTATATTTTATCAGTTATAAGTGGATACACAAAAGAATCGAACAGAATCATAGCCTCAATTCAGCACACCAAATAAATTAAAATGTGCCAAAATCTACGGACAAATAGAGCCTTGTTTCACCAACGCATATTAAAATAAATAAGCTACATTTCATTACATTTCATTACAAATAATTTCTCTGTTCTGTTTAACGAGAGAGAGAGAGAGAGAGAGAGAGAGAATGGCGACGAGGGAACTGAAAATTGGAAAGATGGTGGGCAAGATTCAACATTCCCTTCGTCCGGTTTTTTCTTTCCCCTTTTTTCTGCCATATACTCTGCTAACGATTTATATAACACTGCTATTTTCGTGACAGAAAATTTATGTATGTATATATATATATATATATATATATATATATATATATATAATATATACACACACACATATATATATATATATTGAACGTTTTATCAGTATCATGCGTGCTTATTAATTATAACTCCTTGGGTGAAAGTTATTCCTGAGGTATAGTGAATTCGGTATTAAATAGTAATTGTGACTCTCTATCTCTCTCTCTCTCTCTCTCTCTCTCTCGTCTCTCTATATAGTCAGATATCTCTCTTCTCTTCGTCTTCTCTCTCTATCTCTCTCTCTCTATATATATATATATATATTATATATATATAATATATATATATATATATATATATATAATCGAACTCTAACTAATTCTTTCCTTATATTTGATACTTCTGAGTCTGTAAACCTTATAGTGGAAACACATTTACATAAACGCTTTTACTTGTAAATACTTATCAAGGTTAAGTGTTTGTGTGCTATGTTACTGTACTTGTCAATATTATCATTTGCAAACACACGCACGCAACACTTCTAAAAGGCTATCAGGCTTCCTAGTGCTGACAGATAAACATCTCTGGAGAGTAATCAACAAACGGAGTTATTTCCAAAGGAATTCATGCTTTATGCTGGAAACAAATCCACTAGAATGCTTCCATGTGAATGTTGACAGCCTTGCCCCGTTGCTTCGGAAGTTACAGTCAAGCTACTGCGTGAGTTTAAAAAATGGCTTAAAAAGTTACAGTTGCAAGTTTAAAAATTGCACACACCAGAACTGGATGATTTGCAACGACTAGGCTGGTTCATGTCGTAAGATCTCGCACATTATTATACACCATTTTATCAAATATTTCCAACCTCTCACGGTGATCTGAGGTGATCTTCTGGGACGGAATGGAACACAGGGTTTAGCACTGGGACCTCTGAGGTCATTCAGCGCTGAAAGGGAAATTGACAGTAGAACAGTTTAAAAGGCGTAACAGGAGGAGAACCTTTTAGTTGCACCATGAAACAAGTGTTAGGAGAGGGTGGATAGCAAGACGGCAGAAAGGGAATATGAAATGAGGTACAGTAAAAGGAATAAAAAGGGGGTTG
>NC_061104.1:43628507-43648507 GCF_015104395.2 Macrobrachium nipponense
GTCCTATTTCCCAATACCTTCTGTTACTTCTTTCCAATGAATGCCATATTTTTTTGAGGCGTGAATTACAAGTCATTATTGGCCCCTGGGGCGGGGTGGGGGGTTTGTCCCATATGAATTGGGTTCACCTTCTGAATGTTAATATAAAGTTCCAACCACGAAGGAAAACTGAAATACTGGCGATGCTAAGCACTTTCGTCCCATTACCAAGAACGTGGTCGCAGCAACGTGATAAGAAGAAGAAAGTACTCTGCATCTCCAGTGTTTGAATTGTCCTTCGTGGCTGTAACTCTGCTCGTATAATCATTGCGTTTCTTTATATATATATATATATATATATATATATATATATATATATATATATATATATATATATATATACATGTATATGTATATATGTATATATAAATAGAGGAAGCGAGGGAAATGGCTCAGGATAGAGACAGATAGAGGAACTGTATCAGCCTTATGACACTGGCCAGTGGCGGGAAGATACAGTAAAGTAAAGAAAAGTAAACATATGAAAAATCATATTCATTAACCGCCTCCCTTTTAACTGCTAAGCCCCCCCTTCCAACCCCCATTCATATGCACCCAATGACTTTTCCCTACTTCCAGGCTGGCAGTCGAGAGCAACCATGTTCCAGGCGAGAGGGGGGAGGAGGAGGATGAGGAGGAGGGGGGCGGCGACCCCCCTGGGGGCTGTATTCCCGTTGCTCAACCTGTTGCTCAACTGCGCAGCCTTCACACGAGCAGGTTAGATAATGGCTGCCGGTTTCCCGTCATCTCGAGATAGTGGCTGGTACACGATCATTGAAATATTATCTATTTTATTTATAACTTTAGGATTTTTCTTTCAGATTAAAAATTTTTTTTTTCTGAAATTGCTTTCTAGGTTAATAATGAAGTTATCGAACTATTTTCACAGTTTGTGGGACTAAGTTCTGTTCGAAATCTAAATATATGAATGTATACGTAGATATGTATACTTAGAAATATGCTAAGGGGCTCACTCACACTTATATACATATGTTAATATAGCATACATATTAATAATATATATATATATATTATATAAAATAAATGTAAATATATATACATATCAATATAATATACATATTTATAATATATATATATACATATATAGATATATATATACATATAAATATATATATATATATATATATATATATATATATATATATATATATATATATATATATATATATATATATATATATATATATATATATATATATATATATATATATATATATATACACACACACACACACCACATAGACAGGTGAGTGAGGTGAGAATGGCACATTCTTGGCATACCTTCACTTTTGTATTATTCTTTTTCTTTTCTAACAGGGCTGGAACTGAACGACGCAATCAAACTTGGCTCGGTGACCCAGGTGGCCAACATCCTCCTGGCGGAGGGGGCGCCCGTCTCCACTAGGGATAACATAGGTGAGCCCTCTCTCTCTCTCTCTCACTCTCTCTCTCTCTCGCTTCTCGTTCAGTGGTTTCAAAACGCCCTCAAGTTCCTGTCGAGGACTTTCAAATGACTAGAATTTTTCTGGTATTTGTCGAATTATTGTGTGTGTGCATGTGTTTATACGTATACGTATATATTATGTATACATATACGTATATCTTATACGTGTATATGTGTACGTATATATACATACATTCTGTATATATATATGTAATATATATATATATATATATATATATATATATATATATATATATATTATATATATATATATATAACGTTTATGTATACTGCTTTAGTTGCCTTTAAATGACAATTGGTACCTTTAGTTTTGCCACTGCTGTGTTTGTTTGTTTGTTTGTATGGTGTTTTTATGTTGCAAGGAAGCAGTGGATATTCAGCAACGGGACCAACGGCTTTACGTGACTTCCGAACCACGTCGAGAGTGAACTTCTATCGCCAGAAATACTCATCACTAACCCCCTCAATGGAATGCCAGATAATGGAACTCGCGGCCACCGAGGTGGCAGGCCAAGACCGTACCGATCACGCCACTGAGTCGCTACTGCGGTGGAAGCTTGCTCCACAAAATATCCGCTTTATTTTTTTTCCTTGAGAATAGAATACAGAGAATTTAGGCCAAACGCCATGCGCTTGGACCTATGAGGTCATTCAGCGCCGAAACGAAACTGACAGTAAAATCATCTGAACGTTGTAACTGGAGGAAAACCTCAAAGCAGCTGAACTATGAATCAATTGTTAAGAGTGGGCGAACGGTGAGATGGAAGAAAAGGAATATGAACGAAGGTGAAGTAAAAGGAATGAAAGGGGGTTGCAGTTAGGGGCCTTAAGGGACACTGCAAAGAACCTTAAGTTATGTCTAGCGGTGCACTGACGACACTACCTGCCTACGGAGTATTTTTCCTTAATAAAGTGGCCTTTTGCAATACCATAATACCACCGCGGTACGAGCAACGGGCCAATCTGGTCACTTCGTGACTTCTCGAGGTTTATGAAGGTAAAGTTCCCTTCGTCGTCATAATCATAAATCATAATTTGGCCACAAGGAGGTCCGGGTGCGCAGTTGCTTTGTAATGAGACGATGGAGACCTTTCTCGAGTGTTGCCTGTTCAATGAACTACTGATCTACGTTCACCTTTGAACCCAAGATTCAGTTCAAGACTGAATGCATTTCCTGCCGCGGGTCGATTCGTGCCAACGGTTATCACGAAGTATCATTTTTTCTTGCATGCGAATATGAAGCCGTTTGATATAGTTTATTTCTACTGATCTGGTATTTATATTTTTATCTGAATTGCTACACAAAATTATCTTAGCTTTCGTGTTACCTTTGTATTTTCATATAAAGTTCATGAAGTTTAATGATCATTTTCAGTTCTATTTCAAAACTTTCCTTGCAACTTTTAGCTTGAAAAGTAAACAAAGTGCCTGTAGCACTTCTCGTGAACACAGGTAAACAATAGTCATACATAATAAAAAATTTTACTTAATGGAATTTTTCCAACGGTCCGGAATTTATCGACCGATTTCAACCCCCCAAGAATTTATCGATCCTTTAAACCCCCCGGGAATTTATTAACCGCTTTCGACCCACATGAATTAATCGACCCATTTTAACCCCCCAAGAATTTATTGTTCTCTAAAACCACCAGGAATTTAACGACCCATTTCAACCCCCCAAGAATTTATCGATCCTTTAAACCCCCGGGAATTTATTAACCCCTTTCAACCCACGGGAATTAACCGACCCCTTTTAATCCCTAGAAATTTATCGACCCATTTTAACCCCTAGGAATTAATATCGACCCCCTTAAATATTACTATCGATTTCCACTAGTCGACAAGTTCCTCACTGGTCGAGTGGTTTGCGTACTCGCCTATCAGTCAGGCAGCCCGAGATCGCTCCCCGCTGCTGCCAGTGCGGAATCAATTTATTTCTGGCGATTAGAAATTAATTTCTCTACATAATGTGGTTCGGATCCCACAATAAGATGTATGTCCCGTTGCTAAGTAACCAATTGGTCCCTAGGCACCTCAATAAAAACCTAATCCTTCGGGGCAGCCCTTTATAGGAGAGCTGTTGACTCAGCTCAGTGGTCTGGCTGAACTAAGATAATACTTAACTCGGCATAAAGTCAAGCAAATTCTGTGAGAATTGAGAACTTGACCTCAGCGGTCTGGTAAAAGTGTTTAATATCAAATGCCCTATATATACACAGGTTGAATGCCTCTACCTTCATATACCTCTATACAGGTTGGACTCCTTTGCATAACGCCGCCAACACCGGAGGTGCTGACGTGGCGAAACTCCTCATCAGCCACAAAGCTGACCTCGATGCCAGGGATATGGACTACGGTCAGTAGAATTTTCATCAGAATAGTAATAATAATTTTAAAAATCCTCATAGTAGCACGAGTCTTCAAATGAAGAAACAAATCCACGGTTATGTAAATGTACATATATTTAGATTTAAAACTTTGAAGATAGCTTTCGGGAATCTGTTCGGTTCCCCTTATCAATCTGATTGATTGATAAGGGGAACCGAACAGATTCCCGAAAGCTATCTTCAAAGTTTTAAGTTCAAAAATATGTACATTTACATACTGAGGATTTGTTTCTCCAATAATGATAATATAATGATAAATATTAATATTCTGGAAAATGACGTTCATTAATACAGGTTTTATCGAAAACAACGGCTATTTCAGCCGCGTTTATTTTGTATAGAAAAAAGTCAATAATAAGAAGAATAGAGAAACTTCTATTACAAAATAAACGCTGCTGAAATAGCCATAATTTCGATATTAATTAACTGTTGATAATGATCTGTATTTTCGAAGATAATACTCTATAATACTTCTCATTAGTGTATCACCAATAAACTAAAAAAAGAAATAATTGTCTTCCCTACATCACTTTCATTTCCAAAATTAAAAATACCTAACGTGAAAATCCTGTACCTATAGATAAGTAATGAGGATTTTTTTTTTTTTTTTTTTTTGCAGGATTAACGGCGTTGCACCTAGCAGCCAAAAACGGGGAGGAAGAGGTCACCGAGGTCCTCCTGGAGGCCGGAGCCTCCAGCAACTTGACTGACATCAGAGGTAACAGATAATTTCATTTATTGCTCTTGAAGGATAGAATAATCTATTACTCTTTAAGGACAGAATAATCTATTGGGTTTGGAGGGTAGAATAGAAGGATAGAATAATCTACTGCTCTAAAGGATAGCAAAATCTATTGGTTTTAAAGGATAGAATAATCTATTGCTCTTGAAGGATAGCAAAATCTATTGGTCTTGAAAGATAGAATAATCTTTTGGTCTTGAAGGATAGACTAGAATATGAAAATTAGGCCAAACACCAAGCAATGGGACCCATGAGGTCATTCAGAACTAGATACAAAGTGAAAAGGTTACAAAGGTGTAGCAGGAGGAACACCTCGCAGCTGCACTATGGAGCAATTGTTAGGAGAGGATGGAGGAAAGTAAGAAGGAAGAAAGAGAATATGAACGGAGGTACAGTAAAAAGGAATGAAATTCAGGGAGAATGACATTCACTCTGACAGTCTATGAGGAATGAAAGAATGAAAGAATGGAATTCAGGGAGAATGACAATCACTCTGCCAGTCAATAATGAAATATTGGCTATAGAACAAAGGTTCGTGATTCGAATAGAGGAAGATAAAAGATAAGAGATTTAAAAAAAGAGGAATTAACATGTAAATGTAAACGATTGCAATCATTTAAAAACCTGTTTAGTGAAGAAATAATATATAACGGAAGACATACGAAAAAATTGTAATACTTTCTACTTGGGAAATAGAAAAGAGAACAAGATGGAAGGAATCATACATCATATATCAGAGATCAATTAATGTTAATGAAACAATAACAAGTAAATAAAAGCACTGATGTTTTTTTCGGCACAATGAAGTTTTCTGTAGAGCGTGTAATGCTGTATGGAACTCTCAGCGACGGCTCGGTTCTAGCCCCTGTCTGGTTGGTACCTACAGCGGTGCCAGACGCACGATCACGTCTAACTTTGTCCTTGAATAAAATAAAAACTGCTTAGGCTAGAGGGCTGGTTTTTCGTATTTTAGATGATTGGAGGGTGGATGATCAACATGCCAATTTGCAGCCCTCTAGCCTCAATAGTTTTTAAGATCTGAGGGCTGGAGAGAAAAAGTGCGGACGGACAGACAAACAGCTATATCAATAGCTTTCTTTTACAGACAACTAAAAAAGACAAAATGGTCAGGAAAGGCAATAAGGAAAAGAAAGCGGTTAAACATTTCTCCTAAAAAAAAAAAAAAAAATCATTAGAGATAACCGGACGGGAGCACAGTTCAGGAGGTGCCGTTGCAAAGGCAACACCAACGCCAAAAAGGGATGCAGGTCAGTACCAGGTGTCTCTGCAAAAAAAAAAAAAAAAAAAAAAAAAAAAAAAAAAAAAAGACGTTGAGCTAAGCCAAGCCTTTCAGGGCATGGCCGAGGCTCGCACACTCGCGTGCCAAGAGAAAGTTCACACTCTCTTCCCATGAGATCTCCGGTGCCAGGTGCCAACGGTCGAAAGCGGAAATAGGAAAAGAAACTCAAATGACGTCCAGGTATGTCGACGTTGTGTTGGATGGTAGAGAATCACTTTCACACTTCAAGATTCAAAAGGAAAGAGAATGTCAGAAATAGTTTCTCACACGCACTTTGATTTGATTTAATTTTTTTTTATTTATATAGATTTTTGGCATTATGCCAAGCACTGGGGCAACTAAGGCCATTCAGCGCTGAAACTGAAATTGACTATAATAGGTCTGAAAGGTGTAACAGGAGGAAAACCTCAAAGCAGTTGCACAATGAAACAATTGTTAAAAGAGGGTGGACAGTAAGATGGAAGACAGAGAATATGAACGGAGGTAGTTGCAGCTAGGCGCCCAAAGGCACGCTGCAAAGAACCATAAGTAATGCCTACAGTGCACCGAATGAGGTCCACTGACAGCAATACCAACCCCCCCCACCCCTTACGGTGTACAGGTACTGCTGCATGAGCTTTTGATGACACTGATATAATCGTAAAAAGGCAAGCCCATACGCGCTTTGCATACGTATAGACAAAACACATGAACATTCAAATGCACAGTCCATATGGGAAATAAATGTTCTTCAGGTTGACATACAAACGCTGACACGTGAATATGATATTTATTACTCATCTAATTTCTCCAACTCACTCAAACACCACTGCTACAAATTCATCTGGGACTACTATTGCCCTTAAGAATCTGTAAACACGTGAAAGATCTGAGGCATATTATTAAGCACATTAAATATGAAATTAGTATGTGTAAATGGCTATTCAATAACTGTTAAAACTGTTTGGTAAAAAAAACTCTTAAAATAATTTATTGACTCCGTAAACACATCAAAAGATGTGAGGCATGTTATTAGATTAAATATGAAAATACCAATTGTAAATGGCTACTTAATAATGTTAAAAATGTTTGGTAAAAAATACTCTTAAAATTACTTATTGATGTGAGGCCTATTATTACATTAAATATGTAAGTATCAAGTGTAAAGGGTTATTTACTCGTAATAACTGTTAAACCTGTTTGGTAAACAAAAAACACACTCTCAAAATTACTTATTGGCTGGCTATGTAAACACATCAAAAGATGTGAGGCATATTATCAGATTAAATATGCAAGTACCAAGTGTAAAGGGTTATTTACTCGTAATAACTGTTAAACCAGTTTGGTAAAAAAAAAAAAACAAACAAACAAACTTAAAATTACTTATTGACTCTGTAAACACATAAAAAGATGTGAGGCATATTATTAGATTTAATATGAAATTACCAACTGTAAATGGCTATTTAATAACTATTAAAACTGTTTGGTAAAAAAAAAATACCTATTAAAATAACTTACTGACCTGACTCTTTATAGCGAATCTCTATTACGTTTTCGTCATTGATTCTGCATTCTGAATATATATATATATATATATATATATATATATATATATATATATATATTATATATATATACTTTAATAAGACTGAAACGGATCGAGCATCTATGTATATATTCCGACCGCACTCTGTAGTAAAAGTGTCACACGAGCTTGAATTCAAGGCCACGGTGAGGTTTGTGGACCGATATCCTTTTCCACTATTGTCGCTAAAAGAAGAAGAAGAAGAAGAAGAAGAAGAGATGTGACTACAATTACTTTAAGGTTATTACTTGTATTGCGTTGCGTAGACATGAACGACATTTTGTGCAATACAGTGGACACGTTCAGATAAATCAAATTCCATGTTTCAGATGACAAAATGAGCGTAAAACTGCTTAAGTGAAGAATGAAGAGATGTTATCCGTAATATAAGTACATACGTGTATACATACATGTATGCATGTACACACACACACACACACATATATATATTATATATATATATCTATATATATATATATATATATATATATATATATGTATATATAGTATATATATATATATATATGTGTATATATATGTATATAATATAATCTAATATTATATATATATATAATATATATATATAATGTATATTATATATATAGATATATATGTATGTATATATTATATATATATATATATATATATATATATATGATATATATATAATTATATATATGTATATATATATATATTGTATATATACATAATATCTATTAGTATATATATATATATATATATATATATATTATACATGAAAATATCACATAATTCATGATTCATATACAAGCATTAAACTACAAGTGACCTTTAGTATCCAATTGTTTACATTTTTCTATGGAATGTATCTTTGCCAGGAGAGAAAATTTGGCATAGGTTACAAATTCTGTAAGATAATAATTCAACGGCACGCCATCAAAGTTTTATGCATTGAATTGAATTGAATATGGACTTTAGGCCAAAGTCCAAGCACTGGGACCTACGAGGCCATTCAGCGCTGAAATGGAAACTGCCAGTAAAGGGGTTGATAGGTGCAACAGACGGAAAACCTCAAAGCAGTTGCACTATGAAGCAATTGTTAGGAGACGGTGGAAAGTAAGATGGAAGAAAGAGAATATGAAAAGAGGTACAGTAAAAGGAACGAAAGGGGGTTGCAGCTAGGGGCCTAAGGAAGGCACGCTGCAAAGAACCTTAAGTAACGCCTACAGTGCACAGAATGAGGCGCACTGGACGGCACTACCCCCCTCTACAGGTTCAAAGTTTTAAGCATTTTGAAAGAATATGCAAAATGTAAGGAGAAAGGACATGATAGCGTAGTGTGGTTGACCATAAAAGAGTTTTAGGCTCTCTCTCTCTCTCTCTCTCTCTCTCTCTCTCTCTCTCTCTCTCTCTCTCCTCAATAGGTCCTCATTTCGCCCATCACTTGATCAAGATTATTGATATAATATAATAACTTTAGTAAACTCACATTAACCGTGCATCCGATGTCTAGGGCAGTCCCTGACGACGCTCCTGATTGGCTGTTGATAAGCCAATCACAGGGCTGGAAACTCTCGGTCTCTCTCGCGAGTTCACATAGGCAGGATGTATGTTCCACCTCTCCTGAGGGATACTTTTGAAAGACGTATCCCTCAGGAGAGGTGCGGGGCATACATCCTGCCTATGTGAACTCTCGAGAGAGACTGAGGAGAGTTTCCAGCCCTGTGATTGGCTTATCAACAGCCAATCAGGAGCGTCGTCAGGGACTGCCCTAGACATCGGATGCACGGTTGATGTGAATCTACTATAGCGCAATCTCCACTGCAGGGCAGACTCCCCTCCACTTGGCAGCCTGGAAGGGCCATTTGAACACTACCCTCCTGTTACTGGAACACGGAGCCGACATCAACGCCAGGGATGATTTCGGTAAGATAATTATGTCACATAGAGTAGGAATTCTTATCACATCACCGGGATTCACATACATGCACTAAGCTACAAATGTCCTTTAATATCCAATTCGCTCTACCTCGGAATTAATATATTTTCATATATGTTAACCGAAGGGGAATTTTTTGGTTGGTAATCATTTCGTCCTCCCGTGGATTCGAACCAGCGGTCAGACAACGGAGAAATCAGGACTGCAGTGGCATTATCCGCTCGGCCAGGATAATGTCCGCCGTCTGACCGCTGGTTCGAATCCACTGGAGGACAAAATGATTATCAACTAAAAAATTCCCCTTCGGTTAACATATATGAAAGCTATAATTCCGAGGTAGAGCGAATGGGATATTAAAGGACATTTGGAGCTTAATTGCACTTACGTGGAGTATGAACTGACTTACACTTGCATAATCATATACGTCCCTATTTATGGATACGTATATACACAAATGTGACGCATTCAAATCTCTTCCCCGGTGATATATTCTGACAGATTTATATATACATAAATATACATATATTTATAATATTATACTGTATCTCTTTCCCGGTGATATTCATACACATTTATGCATACATACATAAATATACATATGCTTAGAATATTATACTGTATCTCTTCCCCGGTGACATTCTTACACATTTATACGTACATACATAAATATACATATATTTAGAATATCATATATTTTATGTATATATAATATATATATATATATAGATATATATATATATATATATATATATATATATATATATATATATATACCACACACACACACACACATAGTATATATTATATATATAGATATATATATATATATATATATATATATATGAGTACGTATATTATATATATATATATATATATATCTATATATATATATATATATATATATATATATATTATACATATATACACACACACGAGGAATGTAAAGTATTCAGTTTGTAACAATGACGGTTTACGTATTCTTTTGAATCCACTACTCATATTTACTACTAGCTAATTAGGTCTCTACTGCCTTGATATATTATTATTATTATTATTATTATTATTATTATTATTATTATTATTATTATTATTATTATTGTTGTTGTTGTTGTTGTTGTTGCTGTTGTTCCTTCAGGCAGTACACCCCAGTATTATTATCAATATTCTATTTATTATTGTTATTATCATTGTTTCAGGCAGGACATCCCAGCATTATTATTACTATTCTAGTTATTATTATTATTATTATTATAATTATTGTTGTTGTTGTTGTTTCAGGCAATACACGCCAGTATTATTATTACTATTATATTATTATTATTCTTATTGCTTCAGGCAGCACACCCCTCCGCCTGGCTGCCATTCAGAATTCGGAAACCATCGTGAAGGCGCTTCTAACCCTGTGCCCTGACCTCCGGCTCCCCGATAACAAAGGTACGTGAATGACCTTGTGTGATCTCCTGAAATGGCTGTTGCGCACAACCTACTTCTTTCAAATAGTAGGACTTTATATAAAAATATAAAAGATACATATGTAGATATAGATATTATATATACAGTATATAAGTATGTATGTAATATATATACATATACATATCATATATATATAATATATATATATATATATATATATATATATAGTATATATATAGAAATATATTTAAATTAAACAGGCAGGTTTCTCTAAACCCAACTATACAATTTAGGCAGGGTAAGCACACCAACAGGTCAAGGAACTTATATTTATTAAGTTGCAACGTTTCGAAGCCAACCAGCAGGTCACATTTTCAAGCTACAAATTAACAATCTCTAATTAGTACAATAAAATTAAGCTACAATATTAATATACACAATGTAAGGTACAATAAAACAATCACAGTTAAGCATACAAATGAGGACCAACCGTTGAGTGTGAAGACAGAGGAAGGACTAACGAAAAACGTAAACATTTCACAAGAGGTAAAGAGGTGTAGACGTGGCATGGGTGTTCAGTGAGGGGACCAGTTATTTAATAAACAATTTTTCATTAATTGTTAAAACCTTATGATTGGAAGCTCTGCCCAAAACCTTAAAGTCCTTGTGCTGAATAGAATAACTATATTTATCGGTATGATCCCTTATGTTGGAAAATTCGGGATTCGAAAACTTAGTGCTATGACTATCGATTCGGACCTTAAGTAACCTGTGTCGATCCAATAATACGTATAGGTTCCTCGATTACATCTTCACACTCAACGGTTGGTCCTTATTTGTATTTTCCACTGTGATTTTTTTATTGTACCTTACATTGTGTATTTTAATATTGTAGCTTAATTTTATTGGGCTAATTAGATATTGTTACTCTGTAGCTTGAAGATGAGGCCTGCTGGTTGGCGTCGAAACGTTGCAACTTAATAAATATAAGTTCCTTGACCAGTTGTTGTGCTTCCCCTGCCTTCATTTTATATATATATATTACATATATATGTATGATATATATATATACATATATATGGTATGTATATATATACATATATATAGTATGTATATATATATATATATATATATATATATATATATACTATATATCTCGTTATATATTTAAAAAATATTTTTAGTGATGCTCAAAAAAATAAACTAGCGTTTTATGTGCGACTAATTATATTCATTATAATAATATATATCATATAATATATATATATATATAGTATATATTATATATATATGTTATAGTAATATTATATATATATATATAATATATTGTATATATTTATAATATATATTTATATATATAATAATATATATGATAATATATATAACTATTCATTATAGTGAGGTTCGTTAATCAATAACTAACTTTTAATGTACTACAAATTATATTACATATATCTGTGGTATATATATATATATATAGTGTGTGTGTGTGTGTTTGTGTGTATAACATATACACACACGTATATATGTGTGTATGTATTATGAGTCATTGTTTTAGTACATGTTATTTACAAAATAATGTAGAACAAAATCGTGCTTCATAAGTAATCCCATCACTTCTTGCCACCAATTCGAAAAGTTAAAATTTTGCGTAAATATTGTCCAGTTATCTCATGCCATTTTCCTCAGCATTATTTTTACTATTATTATTTTTTTTTTTTTTTTTTCTTTGCTCTATCACAGTCCTCCAATTCGACTGGGTGGTATTTATAGTATGGGGTTCCGGGTTGCATCCTGCCTCCTTAGGAGTCCCAATCACTTTTCTTACTATGTGCGCCGTTTCTAGGATCACACTCTACTGCATGAGTTCTGGAGCTACTTCAGCTCTAGTTTTTTTAGATTCCTTCTCAGGGATCTTGGGATCGTGCCTAGTGCTCCTATGATTATGGGTACAATTTCACTGGCATATCCCATATCCTTCTTATTTCTATTTTCAGATCTTGATACTTATCCATTTTTCCCTCTTCGTTTCTCTTCAAACTCTGGAGTGTCCTAGTGGTATTGCGACATCAATGAGTGATACTATATTATTATTATTATTATTATTATTATTATTATTATTATTCAGAAGATGAAACCTATTCATATGGAACAAGCCCACCAATAGGGCCACTGACTTGAAATTCAAGCTTCCAAAGAATATTAAGGTGTTCATTAGGAAGAAGAAAGACGAGGTAAAGGGAAATACTGAAAGACGAGACACCACTTAGGAGGAGCTGAAGACGTTCCAGCGAGGGATTCCTGAGAGTTCACTTGTTTTTCTGGAATCAACTTCTTCTAGGGTCTCCTTCCTTTTAATTAAGAAAACAAAGCTTGATCCGACCTCCACCTTACTCGGGGCGCATGCAAGAATTTCCCCTCACGCATAAGTTGTAAACGTTATATTCGTAACTTAACGTAGTAGATTAAAAGGTGCTAAAATCTATGGTCAAACAGATCCTTCTTTCACCAACGAAAAATAAAATAAATACGCTATACTTTGTTAAAAATAATTTTTACGTACTGTTTAATATGCACATTTCTTTTTACACTTTCATTCTAATAAATAAATCATGAATATCCTATCCTAAAATTCCTGTGCTGTTAACTCAAAGCGAAACACTTTTTTTCAGTCAGGCCTCTTTAGGCTCTCCCACAGACTCTTCCTATCCCCAACAAGACCAACCACAATAACAAAGTAGTTTGTAGGTTTACTCCACGAGTAAGCGAAAATAATTCTTACAATTTTGAAATCATCACAATTTCGCCTACGCACACCGTCCCCGACCAGCAAGACTGGTACATTTGAGACCATGTCATGCATGAAAATCCTGTTTAAATCTTCCACAAATTAATAATATAATCCTCTGCCCCCTTCCTGGACGACTGTGGTTATCGTGACCTATCTCCTCCTCCTCCTTTTTCCACCTCCTCCTGTCAGGGTCAACTGGTCTCCGGGAAAGGAGTGCCGGCCAGTTTGGTGTTCACAAGCGTGTAAAGACTTTTTGAACATTTTGCTGTGGCGTCACCCTTCCCCTCCTCCTTTTTCGTTAGGAAGAGGGAAGGAGGGTATCCCGAAGGCAGGGGGGTGGGGGGGAGGAGGACCCTCCGGTCCCCCTGCCCGAGGGCAAAGGTGACGAATGACCCGTTCATTCCGTGCGCATTCGCAAGAAGGAAATGCGCGCACTAACGAGAATATATATATGTCAAGAAGGCGAGAATCGTGTCTCTCCTCAAAAACGGAGTTAAATATAGAGTGGGAGCGTGAATTAAAGCAAAAAATAAATAAATAAAATAAAAAATGAAATAAAAAACAATTAAAATTTAGTAAATAAATAAAAAAAGGCAATAAAGAACATCCCAGGCAAGGATTCAGGAAAACGACTAGCTTCACATCAGGCCGCGCACATATACTGTATATACTGTACTCAAAATACGCACACATTATATATAATAAAGTCATATAAAAATATTATATATATATAATATATATATATTATTATAATAATTATATATCTATAATATATAAATAAATATATATGTAATATTATAAACGAGAGGAGAGAAGAGAGAGAGAAATTAAGAATGGTGTGTAGAAGAATCTTACTGGTCATTTTACCAGCCAGACACAAATGTAATTGTAATAGCCACAACAATGCTCTTGTGACGTCTCGAATTCTTCTCGCTTTTTTTTTTTTTTATTCGCTTGTCGCTACAAAGCCTTGAGATCCAAGTGCAAGACACGTGAAGAAATTACGACGTCCGGTATGTGCGTATGCGGGTGGGTTGGTGTGAGTGTGTATGTGGAGTGGGTTGGTGTATGTGGGTGGGTTGGTGTGAGTGCGTGCGCATTAACCCGATCTAGAATCCACTCCTAGCCAGTAATCAAATTATTAGAGCAAAGATAATGATTGTTGCCTTACCCTCTTGCTAAAGACGAATTTCATCGTCCATGAGTGAGGCCCATCATTTGGAAATCTCTCAGTTGGAGAAACTTTCTCGACGAACTCTTTTGGGACAGGTTTATGAATCTGGAATTGGAAAAAAAAAAATAATGAAGTGAAAGTGACCTTAAAAATATCCAAGTTTTTTTTTTATGGTGTACTCGCAACATCTGAAGATTTTTAAGTTAATTTTCAATCATGTTTTAAACTTATGTATTTGTTTATCATCATTATTATAACGGGATTAAGATTAATTTTTTTATAATGATTTTTCAATTTTTATGCCTCTATTATCAATACAATTACGAGAGTAAAATTAATCTTTCATTACTTTTATCTATGTATGTAATCATTACCCTATTTTATAAAAAATATTTTCATTTATTTATCTAATAATTATTATTATCATTCTCATTATTATTATTATTACGAGAATAATATTAATTTTCCATCATTTTTATCAATGAGTCTATGTGTTATCATCAATATTATTATTCGCAATGAAAAACTTGCAACTGATAAAAGGAATTTTTTTTTTTTTTTTAAAGTAAAAACAAAAACGAATTATTAAAGAGTTGAAAAGCAACAAATGAAGACACCTGATTTCATGTTACTGTGAGACTCTTCTTTTGAGCAACTGGAAATGTTTCGTAAAGGGAGGAGGAGGAGGGGAAGAGTAAACTAATGCAAGAGGAATAATGAAGACGGGGAGAATGCAAGAGAACGCCTCTTCGAAGCATACCAATAATAATAATAATAATAATAATAATAATAATAATAATAATAATAATCTGATATTCAAAATGGAATAAATACACAGAAAAAAAAAAACAAAAGCATAAAAAGGCAATTCCGAAGAAAACAGGAAAAAAAATCTTACACTAAAAAGTGAGACGAAATTGAGTCGTCGCTTAATAAATAGAAATATCAGACTTAGGACTGAAATACACAGAGAAAAAAAGGCAAACCATAAATGAATAAATAAATAAAACAAGAGAAATAAAAGAAAAAATAACGATAACTGTAAAAAGTGAAACGAAACGAAATTGTCACTGAAAAGAGCTGTTTATCGTTCAGCCATGTCAGCCAATTCAGACTATAAGTCCCGTTCAGCGCTGGCAGCTATATACTACGTTTTAATAAGCTGAGACACAGAGAGAGAGAGAGAGAGAGAGAGAGGGTCGAGGATAACGAGGGACGGGTAACGGCTTTTTTTTTTTTTTTTAATACCTGTCCGCGGTCAATCAGGACAGTTGGCGGAAGTCACGACGTTGATAGAATAATAATAATAATAATAATAATAATAATTTTATTATTATTATTATTTGCTGGATGAAGACCTTTATTAACACAGGCTTTATTGATATAATGGCTATTTCAGCCGCGTTTTTATTTTGTATAGAAGTGTCTCTATTCTTCTTATTACTGACTTCTCTTCTATACTCAAGTTTGGCTTTATAACGCCAAATGGGGGATTCTTGTAAATGAAAAAAAAACGTGGTGTTTGTCAACGTGGATATATTATACAAAATGCAGTACAAATTGGATCTTAAGCCTAGTCGACAAAAGATACTAAATGACTTATTCTGGATTCCTCTTGTCCAGGAGCGTTTGCTCCTCTCTCTCTTCTTCTTCTTCTTGCAATGTTTCGTCCTTAAACCCAGAAAATAGAGAAACTTCTATACAAAATAAACGCGGCTGAAATAGCCATTATTTTCATTAAAACCTGAATAAGTATTATTATTATTAATTACTACTACTACAACTGGCGGCGGTTCCGGAACAGTCCTTATGCTATGTTTGTTTGTATGGTGTTTTTTTACGCTGCATAGAACCAGTTATTCAGCAACGGGACCAACGGCTTGACGTGACTTCCGAACCACGTCGAGAGTGTCTTATGCTACGTGAATATAGACATAAATAAGTGACGTCACGTGACTTTTCTTGTCAATGAAGAATCTTCATCTTATATATATGTCCCTTCTTCCTTTTGCAGGAGTGACTGTGGAGGAATTCGCGAAGAAGAAACGCCTCGTAAATATAGTGTCCATTCTGGAAGGTAAGATTATTCCCCCCTCTTCATTTGGTCGCATATTGAATGCATATTTTAACAATGCATATTTTAACCATATTCTCTTCCTATGGTAATGATTTTATTTTCACTCTGTTAATATATGGAACCTTATTTTCTGGCTATGTTAAAGAATTTTTTTTTTTATTTTGTTATGTGGAAATGAATATATGGCGTTGCAAGAAAAATAAGATCTTTGTTCATGGTTGACTTTATGTGAAAAATGTATGAATAAAAATCAATTATAAATAGTCATAATATGTCAAATCATTTTTAGATGATCTCGAAGTAAGAGGGAAATTTATACTGAAAAAAAAATAACAAATCTTTGTTCATGGTAGACTTTAACAGTGTCATAATATGGTAAATCATTTTTAGATGATCTCCAAACAGAGGAAAATCTATACTGAAAAAACATTTGATTCGAAACAGAAATAAGAGAAACTTATTCATCAACAACAGAAAACCCTTTTCATAGATGTTCAAACGGAATTCCGTGATGCAGCGTTTTTATTCTGAAAGTGGAATGTTTTTCCGGTGAAAATACAATCTTTGGTGGAGGAAAAATATCTAGATATTGTTTGTTTGTATGGTGTTTTTACCTTGCATAGAACCAGTGGTTATTTAGCAACGGGACCAACGGCTTGACGTGACTTCCGAACCACGTCGAAAGTGAACTTATGTCACCAGAAATACACATCTCTGACCCCTCAATTGAATGCCCGAGAATCGAACTCGCAACCACCGAGGTGGAAGACAAAGACCATAGCAACCACGCCACTGAGGCGCTGATAGATACTGATTTACTGACAGACAGGTGATATTTTCTCAGGTGTTGACTGCAAAATGGAATGGAATATATAGAATTTAGGACAAAACCAAGCACTGGGACCTATGAGGTCATTCAGAGTTGAAAGGGAAACTTGACATTGAGGAGGTGTGAAAGGTGTAACAGGAGGGAAACCAAAGCATGATGGAAGAGAGAGAGAGAGAGAGAGAGAGAGAGAGAGAGAGAATACGAATGGAGGTACAGTAAAAGGAATGAATGGGGTTGTCAACTTGGTTTGTTTGTATGGTGTTTTTACGTTGCATGGAACCTGTGGTTATTCAGCAACGGGACCAACGGCTTGACGTGACTTCCGAACCACATCGAGAGTGAACTTCTATCACCAGAAATACACATCTCCCCCCTTCAGTGGAATGCCCGAGAATCAAACTCGCTGCCAACGAGGTGACAGGCCAACACCATACCGACCACACCACTGAGGCGCTCTTCAACTTGAGGCGGGGGGACGCTGCAAAGAACGTTAAGTAATGCCTACTGTGCAACGCGGGAGGTACACTGACGATACTAACCCGCCCTACGGGTTTGATTGCAAAATGACCTTGATCTCAAGAACATGTTTCCCTGTTAACTTTCTGCGTCCTGTTGCCAAGATCTGAACCAAAACAGACGTTTTTCAGGTGTTTCATCTTTCAATTGCGACATGCTTGATGTCAGAGAAACGCGAACGCACGCCGATCGGAATTTGTCACCAACATGAGCTATCTGACGCGAAGTTAGGTAACTTGATGCTCAATTCTGTCAAATCAAATGGCAATAGCGCTTACAAGAGAGCGCTTTGCTTGAATGCCCTGGGTAAGAGCGCCAATTCAGCGTTCGTGTGACAGCGTCCTTAGGTCAAATAATTTTTTTGGAGTGCTTGATTGAGTTGTCAGAGAAAGACCTGAAAAAAAATTTTTTTTTGACAGCGTCATCAGGTCAAAAGCACTTTTCGAATGTGTTAATTTGCCTGTTTTTCTACAAACTGATGTCTTCTAATCTGTTTTTCCCATTACCGTTACTTCTTTCCAATGCACATCATATTCTTTGATGATTAAATTGAATTCTTAGGAAAACAGCGACAAAAAAAAAGTGCTCACGTGAGACAGACCTCAGGTCAAGTAGCAGAGAGACAGAGACAGAGAGAGAGAGAGAGAGAGAGAGAGAGAGAGAGTTACAAGGATTAGGATGTCTCAAGGACTTGTTAGTCCATCCGGGGAGCCATCACGTGCTCACTTACAAAGAGAGAGAGAGAGAGAGAGTGTGTATGTTACAAGGATTAGGATGTCTCATAGAGAGAGAGAGAGTTACAAGGATTAGGATGTCTCATAGAGAGAGAGAGAGAGTTACAAGGATTAGGATGTCTCATAGAGAGAGAGAGAGAGAGAGAGAGAGTTACAAGGATTAGGATGTCTCAAAGACACTTGTTACTCCACCCGAGGAGCCATCGTGTGCTCACTTAGAAAGAGAGAGAGAGAGAGAGAGAGAGAGAGAGGTTTCACTTACACCCCTACCAGAGAAATAACATTCACTTTTCCTCTGTTTTCCCTTCCCCATCAGACCACCGGAGGATTCCTTGCAGCAGACACAAGCTCCGGCAGGGGGCTGTGGAGCAATACCACCTCATCCACAACGGTAAGTGCTTCAACAGAACTGGTTCTGGGATGTGGAATGTTTTCCTTCTTGGTCTTCCTTCTGAATAAATCCTGCTGCTTGATTGTTTCGTATTCCTAGTTCTCAGGAATTCATACTAACTCTTTGAAGGTGATAAATGTCTATATATATATAATATATATATATATATATATAATATATATATATATATATCATATATATATATATATATATATATATATATATATATACAAATTTTCGTTTACTGCGTGTCCCTAATTCTAAGGATTTCATACTAACCCTTTGAAGGTGATAAATGTCGACTGGTATTTTTTTGTTTTTGTTGTTAAGTTTTACTATGGTTTCTATAAAGTTATCTGAATAATACATTTAAATTACAAAGAAATGGTGTCGTGTATTTAGTTGTAATGCATTCGACTCTCTGTATCATTTGGAACTTTTTACGCAATCCAGTACGTTAGTGTTTCTCTTCATTTTTTTAGAAGTTTAATTTGAATCAAACTACTATTTTTATTTCTATTTAAAGAAATTGATTTGGCAATGTACACTTGAAAAAAAAAAACATGTCAAATTTATATTCCTCTGAGCTGAATCCGCAACGTCAATTTTATTGATTTAACGCTTTAAAGAATCCTATAC
>NC_061104.1:43651007-43725049 GCF_015104395.2 Macrobrachium nipponense
TTAAAATGAGGATGGCAAGTCAGATTGAAGAGAATAAGAACGGAGGCACAGTAAAAGGAATGAAAGAAGTAACAGCTTGAATTTGAAAGTCAATGGCCCCTTTCGTGTGCTTTGTTCCATATGAATAGGTTTCATCTTTTGAAAAATAATAATAATAATAATAATAATAATAATAATAATAATAATAATTTGTTAAAAAATCCACAATTATATATTAAAATATATTTCTATGTATTAACAAAGACTTTCGAACACCTGAACGGCGTCCCTCATCAGTGTAAACGTTAAAATGTAAAGTGAGAGTGTAGTTTCATCCTGAAGAGTATAATATAATAATAATAATAATAACAATAATAAACAATAATAATAATAATAATAATAATGGTTGCAGGTCCACAATAATATAGCATGTGACTGAAGATGAACCTAGTACAAGGTTCGAAAGCTTTTAATATCCATTAAAGACCATATACTCACACGCTATATTATTATGGACCTGCGACCATTGCCATCATTTTCGACACGGAAAATTGCGCCTAATAATAATAATAATAATAATAATAATAATAATAATAATAATAATAATAATAAAATAATAATATTGACTCATCCAAAAACCCTTTTTATCTCATTTCACCCGATGATATTTATCCTTAAAAACCTTAATAATTATCTCATGTAACTTCAAAAATGTTTGCTGTAACTTCAATTTTGTTCCCTTCTGCAGCGGAGAGATGTCCCCGGGGAGACAGGGAGTTCCCGGATGAGCACCTGTCCTACCACTGGAAGCTGAAGGAGACCTCTCCTGGAAGGGCGACCGAGATTCCATGCCCGACTGGAACCAGCGGAACGGCTGCCTGGGTCTGCGGGCGCGATGGGAAATGGCTCAGAACGCCCGATTTAAGGTGAGAAAAAGAGGAAGTGTGTGTGAGTGAACGGAGTGGAATACAGAATTTAGGGTCAAAGGTCAAGCGCTGGGACCTACTATGAGGTCATTTAGTGCTTATGGAAGAACTGTCAAGAGAGGGTGGATAGCAAGATGGAAGCGAGAATGTGGAAGGAGGTACAGTAAAAGGAATGACAGCGGTTGCAGCTATGGGGCAGAAGGGACGCTGCAAAGAACCTTCTGTAATGCCTACAGTAGTCCGCGTAAGGTGCACTGACGGCACTAACCTCCTACGGGAAAAGAAACTCTAATAATCCGAGTCCCCAGTAGGGAAGTAGTGCCGTCATTGGACTTCATGCGGTGCACTGTAGGCATTACTTAAGGTTCTTCGGCTCCTAACTGCAACCCCTTTCGTTCCTTTTACTGTACCTCCCTTCGTATTCTCTTTCTTCATCTTACCTTCCACGCTCTGATAATAATTGATTCATAGTGCAACTGCGAGGTCTTCCTCCTGTTACACCTTTCAAACCTTCTACTGTTATTTTTCCATTTCAGCGCTGAATGACCTCATAGCTCCCAGTGCCTGGCCTCTGGCCTAAATTCTAATAATACACAACTCAACTCAATAACCAGAGTCCCACTTTCCCCCGGGGGCAGCAAATGCCACTCGCTCTTCTTCAGCGGATGGCAGGAGGTCATGGCGACGGAGAACATCACGGCGGCCGAAATAGTGACGGAGGTAGCGACCAGCCTGCAGGACGCCGAGAAGGGGATCAGTCTGGCCACCGGCGACCTGCTGACTATCGGGGAACGCATGGCGAAGCTGCAGGACAAACACCGGCAAGACCTGGAGCGGATGACGTCCGGGATCGAAGCCTGGAAGCTGGCCATGGTAAGGAGTGGAGGGGCTATTTTTCTGGACCCCCCTGAATTATGGGATCAAATTTAGGTAGACGGTGGTTGAAACCAGCCACCTATTCAGTTGTGACTTATCTTGGGAATAGGATGGAATATGGAATTTAGGCCAAAGTCTTCAGTTGTGTGTTTGTTGGGAATATTGAATTGAACTGAATGTGGAATTTAGGCCAAGCGCTGGGACCTATGAGGTCATTCAGCGCCGACGCGGAAATGAACAGTAAAAAGTTTGAAAAGTGTAACAGGAGGAAAACATCGCAGTTGCACTATTTGTCAATTGTTAGGATAGGGTGGAAAGTAAGATGGAAGAAAGAGAATATGAAAGGAGGTATAGTAAAAGGAACGGAAAAGGGATAGCAGCTAGGGGCCGAAGGCACGCTGAAAAGAACCTTAAGTAATGCCTACAGTGCGCCGCATGAGGTGAATTGACGGTACTAACCCCATATATGGGGGTTTGTTGGAAACAGAATGGAATATGAAATTTAGGAATTTAGACCACAGTCCAAGCGTTGGGACCTATGAGGTCGTTCAGCGACAAAAGGGAAATTGAGAATAAAGGAGGTCTGGAAGGTGTAAAAGGACTAAAACTTCGCGGTAACACATTGTTATGTGGGTGGAAAGTAAGGTGGAAGAATGAGAATATGAACGGAGGTACAGTAAAGGTCATAAAAACATATAGTATCTAGGGGCCGAAGATGTGCTGCAAAGAACCTCAATTAAGTAATGTCCACAGCTCACCAAGTGAGGTGCACTGGTGGCTCTACCACCCTAGGGAGATGTTTGTTTGTGTGCGTGTATGAGCATATATATATCTGTATCTCTATAACTTGTCCATTTTTAAAATTTCAATCTCTCTTCAGAAACATTTCCTCGTTGGACGAGCGGGTTCAATTCTCCGTTTTGCCAAACGTGGAATCAAAGGAATTTATTCCCGGTGATTAGACATTCATTTCTCGATATAATATGGTTCGGATCCCACAATAAGCTTTAGGTCCCGTTGCAAGGTAACCAATGGGTTACCTAGCCACGTAAAAAAATAGCTAATCCTTCGGGCCAGCCCCATAGGAGAGCTGTTCATCAGCTCAGTGGTCTGGTTAAACTAAGATATACTTTTCTTCAGAAATACCTGAAAGGAGTCATGGACCTGGCGGACGTGATGCTGTCGAAACCGGCCCTGTGGTGGGCCTGAGCCACGAATTCAAGTACGTCGCCTTCACCCAGCTGCAGGACAGCGTCAAATTCGCGACCATCACACTGGCGTCCCAGCAGTTAGGGTCATTCCAGGAGTTCGCCGTCAAGGGGTTGAGTGAGTTTACCTGCTGGAAGATTATTTCTTATTCTTCTTATTTTTCTGTCTGTTACCCTTTCTTTCTTGCTTTGCTCTTTTTCTGTGAGTTATCTGCTACTGGATTCTTAGCTTATTTTTTTCCACCTCTTACCTGTTTTCTTTTTTTTTTTTACTTTTCTCTTTCCTAGCTTCTTTCACATTTGCATTTTTCCTCCTGCTTTTTCTCTTTATTAGAGGATTCCTTTTTTTTTCTCCATCAGTGACCATTGTTTTTTTCTTCATATTCTTTTACGTTTTCTCTTTTCTCTCCTTTAATATGTCCACTTTTTTCCTATTTTTATATTTCAAATATTATCTTCAATTATTTTCCTCGACTATTTTTTTTTCTCGAGTGAGTGATGCATCGGAGACGCGTCAATTCTTCTTACTATTTTTCTTCTCTACTTTCTTCTTTGATTTCATTTTCCTTCTTCTCGAGTGATTTCGGCTTGTCCTTCCTTTCCCCTTCGCCCTTTTCCCCTTTATCTTCTTCCTGCTATATCTTACAGATAATCGCCGAGAATATTTTAAATGACGTTAAGAGTATTTATTGTGAATTTTAGTATTTCATTCATCATCAATTATTATTCAAAAATAACTTTTTCTATGAGTACATCTTTGAATAATAATAATAATAATAATAATAATAATATAATATACTAATAGAATATAGAATTCAGGCCAAAGCCAAGCGCTGGGACCTATGAGGTCATCCAGCACTGAAAGAGAAATTGACCATAAGAATGTTTGAAAGGTGAAGAGGGAGAAAACAACTGTTAAGAGAGGGTGGATCACAAGACGGAGGAAAGAGAACATGAACGGAGGTCCAGTAAGAGAATGAAAGAGGTTGCAGCTAGGGGCTGGTGGGACGCTGCAAAGACCCTTAAGTAATGCCTACTACAGTACACCATGTGAAGCTTGAATTTTGAGTCAGTGGCCCACCCACAGTGGGCTTGTTCCACATAAATAGGGCGAACAGGGTCCATCTCTGAATAATAATATTAACAATAATAATAATAATAATAATACAGTGGGTCCCTGTATTCGCGTTCTCCGGTTTCGCAGACTAAGACATTCGCGGATTTCTCTCCAGAACATATCCGTCCATTATTCTCTGGAAATTCGCGTATTCACTGTATTTTTCTATGAGAAATATCCACAAATTCCAGTAATGTTTTTTTTATCAATTTCATCATAAAATGCACGTTTTGTGATAAAACTACTAAAAAAACAGGTATAAACATTCTTAGTGGGATTTTCTTGAATTTAACTAACAAAATAGGCCATTTTAAGCATTTTATAGGGGGTCCAACTATTCGACTGGTTCTAGCTTTTCGTGGGTGGGGTGTGTGTTGGCGGGGGGTGTCAGGTACGCATCCCCCGTGAATACAGGGAACCACTGTAACAATAATAATAATAACCTGAAACTCTTCTCGCCACAGTAACAAGAGTCATGAACCGACCTCTTAAATACTACAAGAGCGTCCTGCTGACCTTCGACCATCCGGGGCACAACGAGACCCTCTTCGCCCTTCCCTTCAACTTCTACGAGACCTACAGCGGTGACCCGAATGCCCTCCGGGTGACCTACGTTGCATTCAATGACCTGCACTGCACCCTCAACGCCGTGCCTTGGTAAGGAAATGACGAAGATACTGTTGTTGGATATAACTGTATACATACTATATTATATATAAAATATATAGTATGATATAATTACATATAATCAAAAAAATTATTTGCAATATTCAATATACATAACGTATAATGCTAAAACTCCAAAATATAGAGAGAAAATACTATATTTCAGAGACTCCTGTCTCTCTCTTCAGGTAGGTGAATGAGAAAAGTTACAGAAAATAAACGGGCTTTCTCTGAAATATAGTATTTTTCCCTCTATATTTTGGCGTTTTCATGGGCACCTGTTATTGGATGGAACTCTGTTTTTGAAACAAAATTTTTTTATTGGTCATATATATATATATATATATATATATATATATATTATATATAAATATATATATATATATATATATATACACACACATCAACTCCATCTCCCAATTCAAAAGAATTAATCCATTTTCACCTCCTCTCTATTCTTCTCCCATATCATCCGCAATGAATACTAACCCCATTTTCTTGACCCCAACTAGTAATCCTGACGAAGTGGTTCCCGAGCGTGACCTGCCAGCACTGGGTCAGGTCAACACCCCCATTGTAGGGGCCACGATTGGTGACGGCTCGACGTGGAGTGCCCGTAAGTTCTACAGGGAATGGATTTGTTAGATTATGTTGGAGAATGGAAAATTAACTTAATTAAGAACGGGTAAAGCATGATTGTATTACGGGAATGTAGTCCTATTACTCATGTCAATAAAATGATGTTATATATACATATATATATATATATATATATATATATATATATATATATATATATATATATATATATTATATATATATATATATATATATATATGACATTATTTTATTATAGGGTTTTTATGTTGAGTAATAGAAGTATATCCACGTAATACAATCATTCTTTGATCGTTCTTAATTTAGCTAAACATTATACATACATACACACACACACACACACACACATATATATATATATTATATATATATATATGTGTGTGGTGTGTGTGTGTGTGTGTGTGTGTGCGTGTGAGTTGGTGTGTGTGTATGTGTGTGTATAAAGTGAATCACGAACATTTGGAATGTGATGACTAATATATAAATGACAAAAGCCAAGAAGGAAGTGGCTTTTGCCTTTAAAAATACATACATACATATATGTATATATATATATATATATATATATATATATATATATATATATATATATATATATATATATATATATAATTGTGTATGAGTGAGAGAGACAGAGACAGAGACAGAAAGAGCATTTCCTCCTTGACATCCTAACCTCTTGTCGCCAGCTCTGGACGAAATGGTCGTCATCAAATTCCAGCATATGTACGCGGGCGACAAGTTCGTCCTGGGAAGCCGGACATGCGCCTGGTGGGACGTCGTGTCCCACGCGTGGGCCACAGACGGGTGTTACCTGGTTGAATCCAACGACCACTCCTCCGTCTGCCACTGCGAGCACCTGACCAACATAGCAGTCGTCATGGATATCCACGGAATCGTCGATAACAGGGGTGTGAGTATCTTTCTTTTTTTTTTCTCCTCCCTCTCTGGACTTCTCTACTCTCTTTCTTTTTGACAGCGAGTTTGTTACTTTGATGGTGAGCAAGTCACAGTTTTTCCTACTCAGTTCTGTATCCACTTATCACTGGGAGTGGTCTATGTAGAATTTTGAATTTAGGCCAAAATCCAAGCGCTGGGACCTACGAGGTCATTCAGTGCTGACAGAAAATGGCCTGTAAAAAGGTTTGAAAAGTGTAACAGGAGGAAAACCTCGCAACTACACTAAAACAATAGGGGTTGCAGCCGAAAGGGCGCTGCAAACAACTGTAAGTGAACTGTATGAGGTGCACTAACGGCACTACCCCTAATGAGGGTATTTTTGGGTTATTTTTTGTGTGAATAATAATGAAAATATTAGCATGTTGTGTTACTAATACTATTATCAATATCATTGCTAAGAAATCATCATTTATGCTTAATTATTTACTTGTTTGTTCATAATTCTCAGGCGATGTACCGCGTGATGCGCTGTGTGACAATCGTGGGCTGTGTCGTCGCCATCGTCAGCCTGGCACTGTGCATCGTCTGCTTCCTGGCGTTCAAGGACGTCCGAGAGAGATGTACCTCCATCATCCTTGCCAACCTCTGCTTCTGTATCCTGCTGTCGGAGATGGTTCTACTCGGGGGAGTGGGCGCCACTGACAGCATCACTTCCTGCACCGTCGTGGCAGGGCTCCTCCATTACCTGTTCCTGGCGACTTTCATCTGGAACGCCATTGATGCGTTCCACATGTACATCAAGTCAAAGGTAAGGTTCCACAAAGTGAGGTACCATAAGGCGAGATTTTGCAAAGTGAGGTACTGAAAGGTGGGATGCTGCAAGGTGAGGTACCGTAAGTGAGATGCTGCAAGGTGGGGTACTGTAAGGTGAGATGCTGCAAGGTGAAGTTCTGTAAGGTGAGATATGCAAGTGCAGTACTGAAAGGTGAGGTGCTGCAAGGTGAGATACTGTAAGGTGAGATGCTGCAAGGCGATGTACTGTAAGGCGAAAGTGGCAAGGTGAGGTACAGTACTGTAAGGTGAGACGCCGTGACGTAAAGTACTGAAAGGATAGATTTCGTGAGGTGAGGTTCTGCAAGGTGAGGCACTCTATGGTGAGATACTGCAAGGTGAGGTTCTGTAAGGTGGGATGCCACAACGTGAGGTACTCTAAGGTGAGATGCCATGAGGTGAGATACTGATATGTAAGATCTGCAAGGTGAGGTTCTGTAAGGTTCGATGCCACAAGGTGAAGTACTCTAAGGTGAGATGCCACGAGGCGAAGTACTGTAAGGTGAGATGCCACAAGGCGAGATACTGTAATGTAGGATGCTGCAAGGTGAGGTACTGCAAGGCAAGATGCTGCTAGATGAGGCACTGTAAGGTGAGATGATGCAAGAGGTGGTACTGTAAGGCGAGATGCCAGAAGTTGAGGTACTCTAGGGTGAGATGCTGCAAGGTGAATTACTGTATGGTGAGATTCCGCAAGGTGAGGTACTCTAAGGCGAAGTACTCAGAGGCTGACACCGGCAAAGAAAATGACTGGAAGTTACATACACCTTAACCTGTAACATTTCGACTATACCTGATACCTGGCTGTCCTGGTCCATAAGGACTTTTATTAAGCTTACAGAATAGAATATAGAATTTAAACCAAAGGCCAAGCGCTGGAACCTATGACATTATTCAGAGCTGAAATGGAAATTTGACGGTAAAAAGGTTTTGAAAGGTGTACCAGGAGGAAAGCGTGGCAGTTGCACGATGAATCAAGTGTTAGGAGAAGTTAGGAGAGTATGGAAAGTAAGCTAGAAGAGAGAGAATTAGAGCGGAGATACGGTACAAGGAATGAAAGGGGCTACAGCTAGGGGCCGAAGAGACGGTGCAAACCACCTCGAGTTAACGCCTTCAGTGCAACGCATGAGGTGCACTGACGGCATTTATTAAGCTTTCCATGATCATGAATGTCGTTGCTGTTGCTATATTCAATCATGATACTCAGTAGTGTTCCCTCTTACTCAAACCAGATATTCCGGATGAGGACGTCGCCGCTGAAGTACTACTTGATCGCCGGGTATTTGGTCCCTGCTTTGTACATCGTCTTCACGTTCGCTTTCGCTCGCGTCAAAGGATACAGTAATGACAAAGTGTAAGTTATCTTTGCATCCAGTTATATTGGTCATATATATACTGAAGTTCATGGGCATCGTGTATAAAGTGAAATGCTGCCTTTTGAGTTAGTGGCCTGCATCTCAATTTACTTTGGGTGATGTCAGTGAAATGTGGGAAGATCATAACAAATACTAGGGCACATTTGAGGTTAAATATAATATAAAATATATTTGGGATTCATATATACTTGTATAATAAACACGCGCTCATAACGCAAACAATTGAGTATATATATGACATGCATTAAGCTACTCATTTCCTTTAATATCCAATTCAATCTACCTCAGAATTAATATATTTTCATATATGTTAACTTTTTAGTTCGATAATAATTTCGTCCTCTCGTGGATTCGAACCAGCGCACAGAGGAGACATCAGGACTTCAGTGACGTCTTAACCGACCAGGTAACAGCACTGAAGAGCTGATTTCTCCCCTGTGCGCTGGTTCGAATCCACGAGAGGACGAAATGATTAACAACTAAAAAAATTCCCCCTTCGGTTAACATATATGAAAATATATTAATTCTGAGGTAGAGCGAATTGGATATGAAAGGACAGTTTTAGCTTAATGCCTGTATATGAATCACGGTGATGTGATAAAAATTCATATATAGTATATATATACATATATTGATGTCTTCTCCTGCAGCTGCTGGTTGACCACGCAGGCACTTATATGGAGCTTCACCGGACCTTTGGCTGCCATTCTGCTCGTAAGTATACTTCGTTGTTCTGGTAGATTTGTCAAGAGACCGCCAATTCTATAGGAAACATTTTCCTTTGTTTATGATTCATTGTTCAATAGTTTGCTTGGGAGGATCTTCATATTTCTCCTAATGATTTTGTTCTGCTTCTTCTTCTTATTATTATTATTTCTATTATTATTATTTCTAAACTCTATCCGTATATAACTTTCGTAACCGTATAACTCTTCTTACTGATACAATCCGGATACTTCATGACCTCTGTCCCACCTGATGGGTAAGTTCAGGAGTCCACAACAGACACCTTAGCCTTTTAGGAGTGCAACTGAATAAATAGATTTAGGCCAAAGGCCATGCACTGGGACCTACGAGGTCATTCAACGCTGAAGGGGAAATAGACAGTAGGAATTTCTGAAAGGTGTAACAGGAGGAAAACCTCGCAGAGGTATGCTGCAAAGAACCTCAAGTAACGCCTACAGTGCACTGCATGAGGTCAACTGACGGCACTAACCCCCTACAGGAGTCAGACGGAAGAGAAAAAATGAACGGAAGTACAGTAAAAGGAGTGGATAAAGTTAAAGCTAGGGACCGAAGACACGCCGCAAAGAGCCTTCAATAATGCCTACAGTGCGCCACATGAGGTGCACTGACGGCTCTAGACCCGCTGACTTGGAAGATTCAGTTGCTGATGTAATTCCCATGACTGTGGAATCCTTTATTATTTTGCCTTTCAGAGCTATTTACAAATTACCTGAGGCCAAGTTCTAATCCCCCCTCCTTACAGTTCAACGTCCTGGTCTTCCTGATGGCCATGTACTCCTCCTGGTGCAAGGAGTCGCCGCAGAGCATCGAGAGCAACTACAAGAGGTCCAACTCGTCGTACTCGACCTCGACCAAGTCCACGAAGAGCAGGGACTCGGCCAAGGAAGAGGTCGGCTTCTGGGGGAACCTGAGCCGCGAGCGCGAACAGCAGAGGCAGCAGCAGCAGCAACCCGGCGGGAACAGCGGCAAGAAGACTCCGCCGCACAGCAACGGTAGCAATCTGGCCTTCCACCAGCAATCCTCCGCGGGGGGAAAGACGTCGAGGAAATCGAGCAGCCACGGCAGCGCCGAGGAGGTCTCCGGCGACCCGCTCGGCAGGAAAATCGGGGAGTCGGTGGGCGTCCTCGTACTACTCTGCCTCACCTGGCTGTGCGGATTCCTATATTATCTTGACGGTAAGGCTGGTTGCATAATCGTCAATCCATCTATCTACCCTACGAAACAAAGTCCACTTGGTCAGATATATATATAATATATATATATATATATATATATATATATATATATATATATATATATATATATATATATATATATATATATAGTATATATATATATATATATATATATATTATTATATATATATATTATATAAAGCGAATACCACAGGAAAATGATAGCCAGAAATCACAGGAAAAAGATAGGCAGAAATCCAAGCGCTTGCGTTCCTTGACAAGGTCTTAGTAAAGACGAAAGCGTTTGGATTTCTGCCTATCATTTTCCTGTGGTATTCGCTTATCTAATGAAGTCACGTGCATCTACTTTGATTTTTTAAGCATATATATTAATAAATATAATATATATATATACATTTGTGAATAACTTGATCACGAAGTATATACAACGTGATGCTATGTATAAATAAAGGTGATGCCACAGAGGAGAATGGCATCATCTTTATTTATATATACTTATTTATCACAAAAATGTCAATGCATTCATGAATATGACTGATTTCCTTACTTCTTTTCACCACTGTTTAATGACATTAAAATAAAACTATGGTGTCATAATTTAATATGTAGACATTCTTAAATTTATTTAATAACGGTACGCCAATGCTTACAAGGCACGTGAACAAAAACGCTTCATTATGCACTCTTTAGAAACTGTCAGAGACAGTAGGCCTAGTTGTCTACATTATTTTAAAAAACGCATGTTTCTTCTTATTCCATCTTGATCTTTTTTATTGGCATTGTTTTATCCTCTATTCACACATTTAATTTCATTTGCTGTTCCAATTCATGATTTCCTCCTCTTTCTTTCTTTCTTTCAGGAAGCCACGTTGTGGCGTTGATCTTCACTTGTCTGAACTCGATGCAAGGCGTCAGTATCTTCGTGTTGCAAATCGTCATGAACCCTACCATTATGCAAGAAGTCAGGAGCGTCTTGAAATGAAAAGACGAGGTAATGAACGGGTCCTCTCTCAAACTCATAAGACTCGTACTAGAATCTACTTAAGTTTGATTTAAAAAAAAGATTTCCGAGATGACGGTAAATTCCCGTAGCCGTATCTTACTGATGATTGGCCGGTGTATTTGGAAGCATCCTACGTTAAGTCTCGCAATCACGATTAGCCTCAATGATATCGGCAATAGATATTTACCTTCAGCTAAAAAAGAAAAAAAAAGGGAGAGAGAGAGAGAGAGAGAGAGAGAGAGAGAGAGAGAAACTGGGACTATGGCGATTTTGTCCCTCAAAAAATATGGCGGCATCCTAAATGGTACTACACACTAATATCTAAACGCTTTCCTTTAAGTATTAAGTAATAAAAGTGTGCATCAAGAGTTAGCGATAAAACTGTTTAGTATCAAACCTAAAAAAAGTAAATAAATAAGATATAAAAACTCCATACTGGTGAACAGAACCCAAAGGAAGTCTATAAATCGTTTGGCAAAAATATCGTGGATGTTTAATACACACGTAGCCAAAAACGTCGAACATTTCGAGATTAACCATTTGTGTAATGTTTTTTGGCGTCTGTTCAACTGAAAGAGTGAGAAATGTGGAGATAAGTTTACAGATAGTTCGATCTATTGGACAGTATGGGGACGAGAGAGAGAGAGAGAGAGAGAGAGAGAGAGAGAGAGAGAGAGAGAGAGAGAGAGCTGAGTGGCACAGGGTCAAAAGGTAATGGCCCAACTGTTGACGACTGATTCTGCGTTAGTATGAGAATTTGGCTAGGCCTATGAAGGCTTTCTGAATAAGTTAGTCATCAGCAGTTCAGTAATGTGTGTGGCATTATCCAGTGGTTTACTTGGCACTGCTACCATTCTGGAGGAAATGGCTCAATATATATATATATATTTATAAATTATCGTTATTGGCATGTTATCAATACTGTTATCATCACTAAAAAACAATAAAATAAAAGGCCATCCGGTAAACTCGAGGCTACGAAGCCTGGAGTTTATTTGCATGCGCAACCATAACCGGAAAAGCGAGAGAGACATGCAATGCGACTAGGAAATTCCGCTGGAGGTGTTAGATCACTCACAAAAGCGGTAAATAGTGTTTTTTTTATTTACCAAGTTGAGGATCCTACAAAAAACGGTGCGCGTAATTATGATCGGTTTCATCTGTCCAATCACCGTTGAAGACGTGGGAACGCGGGTGGCTGACCATCAACGTTTCCGATATTGTTGGATTCTTGTGATATCAAAACATTTCTCCAATAACGTACTTACAAGTTTATACGGACAAAGAAACCTCACCTCCTAATCTATATCATAAGCTCTTGGATTTGCTTTCACAAAATACCATCACAACCACGCGAAAGACAAGACTGTATCAAACAATGAAGTCAATTCGAACACAAACGAACGCTGAGCCTTCAGTAATTATGACCTATGCTCAAAACACTTTCAACTCATCAGATTTTCGTCATTCAAACTTTATTTCATGAATGAAGTTTCATTGGATGTGTATAAAAGCAACTCTATCATGATATCAAAGTAATATCTACGTCCGTAAACTGCAAAATATCCTTTAGGTATCAAAGTACGTATAGTTAAATCATGAAGCATGAACAATGAAAGCTAGGCCTATGCAACCGACTATACTCTGTTTTTTTTCATCTGTCCATCCGCCTGTGGTATTTTCGCATGGTAACACTGCGTCCCGGGCTTTAGATAGTTATGCTATGTGTAAGTTTTAGGTATATAAAAGGATATCTGGGTGTACATTTGCAACTGAAAAGTGTTTTAATAATTTACTGTATGCAAATTACACCGTTAATTTTCGATATAGGATATTATTATAATTGTTGAATGTAAGCTGAATGTAACTATCTAAAGCCCGGGATGCAGTGTTACCATACGCAAACACCACAGGTGGGTGGACAGATGGAAATAAACCGAGTATAGCCAGCATTTTATTTTACTGGCCTTCTTTGAAGCACACATTCATTCCATTTCGGCCACAAATACTTTTTTTCTTATTGTAACCTTTATTCATTCATTCTATCTCACAATCCTTTCAATTAGGCAGTAGCCTAACCTCCAAAACAAGGTTTGAAATGACGTTTATGGAAATTTGGTATTCACCCGAACTCACCTATCTTAGGGGGCATTTTTTTCAATTTTTTTTTTTAGAAAATTGTCACATTCATTACATAATAAGTAGGGTATTACAAAATATTTAAAAAAATAAATATACATACAATATTTACAAATTGCTCTGGGTCAGAAAGAATTAGAGGTCGAAATCAATGTACTTTTTGCTAAATAAATTCCGGCTCCCTCAAAACATTGTGTCATCGTGCACTACGGAACTACTTGTGCGCTACTATTCAGAGTATTAACCTAATAAATTTTTCCTGCCTACACACTGGAAAAATACAAAGGGGTGGGGGAGGGGGTGAGGTTACAAGCAACCTCATCCTGAAATAAATATTGGACGAGAATAAATCTACGAAAACCATAGTTGCCACCTCACTAGGATGACTTATTCCCTCCTTCCTATAAACCTTTCAGCATGTTGGAATCCTAAAGGAAATTGGCTGCAGGTACTAAAAATACAACAGAAAAGACGCAATCAAATTATCATAATGGAAATAGCAGGAAAACACGATTACAGTGTAAAATACCGTGAAGACGACTTGGGCCACAGTGTGTCTTACCTGTCACAGGCCGCCATATTGCCGCACCATCCCGAGTGAACATGACTTTCCTCTATTTGTTTGAACTAACATCGTCAATATTAACTTCGGCTTACCTTACATACCTAAATTGCGACAACACTGGTGTTAGTTCAACAAGAAAATCACGGTCTCTTTCACAGCGAGGGCTAAAACAGGCATCGTTTTTTTTCACGTTTACATACACGGGATCAAGAAAAACAAGTTCAAATTGACTGAGTGCGATGGCGGAGGTACGCGTAAAGCTGTGATAATGATTCTCCGATTAACTGGGGTTAACTTATACTCACTGAAGTATTTACCGACAGTGTAAACACATACATTTTATTTGACGTTTCCGACGATTGTCATAGAAGGAAAGTAATCTGAATTGACAAAATAAAGAGAATTATGAGAGCAGAATCGACGTCTGCAGTTGAGTGTAAACTAGAATGTTTCTCGCACAAATATACTACACACACACACTTGCTACTGTTTATTCTACTTTTCTTTAGCCAAGAGTTTCGCCAGGCCTACTTCTCATGGTTCTTCCGAAACTGAAATACTTCGCAATCCTTTACCGGCCCGATTTATCCTTATGAATAATGTACTCCATTTCTTTCTTCTTACATAATGGTTTTATTATTATTATTATTATTCTTTCTGATCTTTGTCATCATCCAAAGGTAGTTGTGTCTTTGAAGGTTACTGATGCTGTTTTTCTTAGTAGCCTACTTTTACTATCGAGAAAATCATAAGTATACCATTCCCATTACTATTGCTGTTATCTTCTAAGTGTATTTCCCTCAGCAGGTACGGTGTCAAGTCCAGTCGATCATCACCGGTCAAAAAGAATGATAATGATGATGTCTTCCCAAGGTACATCCTATGTGGTCTGGTTGCAATCACACAAAATCCCTCCTTACCGTGGCTGTTGCCGTTGGAGAGAGCTGGAGCTAGACGCAACGCGGAGTCTTCTAAAGAAGCAGATTCAGTTTCAAACCACGCTATTACCCCAGAAAGATTGTCCGCAATCACGATAAATTGGATCGCCTCTGTGATTGTTATTTTTTTTTTTATAATATGTGTTTGCGTTTATTGCTGATAGCAGCAGTTCATATCACTGAAAGCAAAATTTATCAAGTTAAACGTGCAAAGTCAGACGGAACGAGTGTTCTCAATAGTGAGTGCGTATTAACTCGGCTGTCTAAGTGTTTAGTATCAGAGTTCCCTTATTCTTCTTCTTTATTTTAGTACGATTCCCCTCTTCTTGATTATCTATCTTCTTCGTGTGCCTGCGTGTATCATATTGGAAGTAAGACTATTGTTCACTTACGAGATAATTTACTGCTTTATTTACGCCACTACATAAACGCGAAGATGTAACATGATGAGACAGCCACTTGTAAAAAGTTACTATTATACTGCTCTGATAAAATCATTTTTTTTAATGATGGAATTGTTCCTGACAGTAGAAAATGTTGCACAAACTATTGGAAACTATGGATGAATTGTTGAAAATGGTCAATTTACTGCAGAAAGTGGTTAATTAACTGTTTAGAATAATGATCTGCTCGTTAAGAAGGGTGAACTGACTTCTAACAGTGGTGAGTTGACTGCAATGGTGAAATGATTGTGGACTGTGATTGACTGGGCTTTACGACTGTCCAAATGCGATTTCCAGGTGCTTCTTCATCGTAAGGATCGTCACAGTCTATTGCTGACGTGTGATTTTGCAGCGCAAGTCTTTAATCTCCCGACGTAAAAGCGGTCGTTATAATAGCTTGATGCAGAAATTGTGGCCATGTTGCTTGTAGGTACGTATGTTTCAACTCCTATTTATTCACTTTGAGTCTGTGATGCTGTAAATAAAAGTTTTGTTAGTATAGGATGAGTTTTGCAATTCCCTAGGGCTGACCAGAAGGATTAGATTTAATGCTAAATAACCAATTGGTTACTTAGCAACGGGAGTATCCCACTTACTATGACGTCATTAGATCAAATCAATTGTACTTCAGAGGAATCTCCGTAAGGGGGTAGCGCAGTCATTGCACCACGTGCGGTGCACTGTAGGCGTTACTTAAGGTTCTTTGCAGCGTGTCTTCGGGCAATTCCTTTCATTTCTTTTACTGCACCTCCTTTCATATTCGCTTTCTTCCATTTGACTTTCCACCCAATAGTTGATTCATGGGGCAACTGCTTTGAGGTTTTCCACCTGTTACACCTTTCAAGCCTTTCTTTATTGTCAATTTCAATTTCAGCGCTGAATGACCTCAAAGGTCCCAGTGTTTGGCCGCCAAGGGCCAAATAATGATTTTTTATGCGACTTTCGAGATAGCATCTCTGAAGAGAAAATGAAATCTTTAGTATGGCTGGAGGGCTTAAGTACTTGGGTAATGAAACAGCTTTTAAAGAAATAATATATATATACCTCAACCATGATCTAAAATAAATAAGTAAATCTTCCAACCGTGTAAACGGCAATGAGCTACTGAAAACGAACAAAACCAATGATTGTAAGTTTCACAAATCATTGAACATTAAAGTATGTAAGACTGGCCATGGAAGTTGATTGATTTATTTACTCATTTACACTTGTTTCAGCAGGAACAATCTGAAGTTTTGTACTTTCTTTCTCAAAACTACCAGCGAAGTTCGATCGACTTCCCTTCAAACTAGGCCTAATGGCCGACAAAGAATCGGGAAAGATTGAAATACGATTGTCGTGAAAATTCCGGACTCGACAAGTTTGTCGTCCAGTGTTATTCTTTAAAGTAAAATATCGTCTCCCACTTCACCAGCGCCGTTCTTCCCACTGTGAGTTGCTCTGCATTTCCAAACAGTCTCGGTTCTTCTCACCAGCCACAGCTACACTTAACTTCAGCACGGTAGGGTGTAGGCGGAAGATAAGATAGTTTTCCCGCCAAGATTCCCGCGTCAACGGCCACATCCTCGTCATCGCAAGACTCTTGAGACGAGGGCGCCTATATCGACGGTGACATATTATATGACTTCGCGAATGCTGGAATCTTCTACGTTCGGTTCGGTGTCTGGTAGACTCATCGCGTCTGGCGCTGATGTGACGGAACTTCAGGGCTGTTTGTTCCTGAATGCACGATGGCTATCACCACACGATCTTCCTCAGTTCTAGAAGAAACGGTCACCCTTGAACTAGCACTACAGTTTTCACAGGGGTCGTAGGTAAAAGAGTAATTTTCGTAGTAAGTTTGCTCCGAAGAAGGAGTCGAACTACCATTGAATGATGACCACGCTGCTCCACCAGTGACAGAGACGCTGGTGCTGTGTCCTGTGGTCGCTGTGAAATTCCTCCTTTTGACGTCGAAATTGCTGGAAACATTTTCCCCGATCTGGTGGTTGAGTCTTGTTAGCTGAGATCCTTGGGTCTGTTTGTTCCCCTTCTGGAAAGAATAGAGACACATAAGAATAACTGAAGATCTCTTTTTCGCTTACTGGCGGAATAAGCCTACTTTGTTGTTGTTGTTGTGGGAGGTGTAGCAAAGACCTATGGCCGAGCATAAAAAGGTCTGAAAAAAAGGTGTTTCGCTTTGAGTTAAAGATACAGATTAGGATATTTATGATTGTTTGTTAGAATTAAAATGTAAAAAAATAGATAATGTCATGTTAAACAGGACAGAAAATGAATGATTTATAATGAAATATACCGCATTTATTTTCTTTTAATTGTTGAAACAAAGCTCTATTCGACCTAGATTTTAGCACGTTTTAATTTACGTTAAGTTAGACTAATAATGTTTGCTACTTATGCGTGATGGGAAAATCTTGCATGTGTACCTAGTAAGCTGGAGGTCGGATCATGCCTTGTTAACATTCATGATGATAAGAATATCATTGTACAATTTATGATGGTAATCAAGATGGCCTGAGATAAACAGGTGATTTATCATGAAAACAAATGCCTTGCAAAGCTCTTGGCAATGCATATCACCTAAACTAACTACCATTAACTTTGTGACGAAGGATAATGGCACAGCATTAACTTTCTTAAGACTGGGATGTCAAGTGATGTATCTGATACAGCTGTTTTGTGAGCGCGTCATCCTCTCCAGATCCTGGTAAATATGGCTTAGTCAAGTTGTTGGAAAAGAAGTGTCAATACAAGATAGGACCACACAAGATCACAGAGCCATGATCCATGTCCGTTGGACTTTGTTGAACAGAGAACTTCTGGGGATTGTGTAGCAGAAAATTTAATTACACTGCCAGAATGCATCTTCATGTTAGATAAGAACATAAGATATCATAGCAAAGTCTAGAAAGTGACGCCAGAAGTTTGCCATTTTAGTTTAAGTAGTGAAGTAACATCACTCTTGGGATGGATACCGAAACAAAAAACTATAGAATACTCTACTGTACGTAATTAGACCGCTCATTCTATAGTGCTTGTGATTCACTACAAACTGCGCCCAGAAGAAACTAATTTTCTATGACCTTTCCTTGGATTACTTTGATTATAAGGCTATTTCGTGACCTTTGTACTCGGCATGAAGTATAACACTTTGTACATTTTATCTCACATAGTACTAGTACAGAGGTTGCAATCTCACCTTCGTCGTTTTTTTCACTTGACCCGTCCTTGAATTATCCAGAAGAAAGGAGAAGACGAACATGGGAACTCCAATAAATGAATTGAGAATTGTGAATAATACTGCAACTGGCTCACTCCCTGAAAGAAGATCATACCAAGGGGTACTGCATCTTCAGCACATATATTTTTTTGGCTTCATCTAGCGTTTAATTTCACAAATTTTCATCACAATGACCATTAGTACTTCTTATAACACCACGCCATCTTGTAACAACTAAAAAATCTTCAGTAATCTGGGTTTGAACTCATAAAAACAGCTTCGTGGACCAAAGTAGAAAAACGTACCTTCTGCGAAGTAGAAAAAGCCTGTCAGCCAGGGGAGGCAGAGGAAGAGAGATATCGAAATGGATCCTGCGAGCATTGGAATGATAGATTTATTCACTTTGCGTCCCTTTTCACAAGCTTTCTTCATAGTCAGGACGAACAAGGATGCGTTCACCTGTGGCGAGAATTGGACCCTTCAGAAACTTTCGTAATGAGATTTATCGATGAACGTTTTAGACAGGTAAAGATTCATGGGTAGGAACCAATTGTAATTTAGAGAAAGTGATACTGATCTGATATGCCACTTGTCTCTAATTTTTGAAGAGAATTCGCAAAGTAATCTGATGTTTTCCATGTGGATGAAACGACAACAGAAATCTGGCTCCACATCAAGTTTAAGCTGCGCTGTCCCATACAAAACATTCAAAGATTTTATCACATTATAGTCCTACTGATTTGATTTTATTATCTAGAGAGAAAAATGTGGACAGATGACTTTACTTGGATCTTTAGACTTCAGACCTAAAAGCACATTCAGCATACATCGGGTTGCTCATCTTGGAAGCCTACATTGGTGAAAAGAGTTTCAAACAAGAGCATCAGGGATGATGCACATTATATTAATCCGTATGAAGCGATTGGCTTACCCATTTATACACGAAGTAAAACAATGGAAAACTAAAGAACAGCACTATGGGGGTGCAACTGAAGCACGGAAATTCTCAAAAAGGATTTCTTCTTCAAGTAATTACTCATTATTGCAAAGTGGTATGCAGTATTTATAACAACTATGCCAATATAGAATGATGAAGCAAGAACTTAAAAATCAACCTCCCAATAAAGAGGTAAGAATAATTAATGTCATGTGTATTTCGGATTTACACGAACCGTCAAGCATGACCCATTCTGTACTCTTACCAGTAGTACTGGAAGAGCTACTCCAGCAAATGCCCATATCAATTTGTTGCTCAGCCAGCACCTGTAATCAGAGGATTGGTCAGAATTAACAACCATAGGAATACATATCATAACCCGCTCACTTGGATATTTATGATGATCTGACCTCATTTATTCGGCTATTAAAAGAACAAGCAGTGTTCAAGAATAGAGAGTAACGACTAGAACTAAAAGTCTGATCACTATATATTTTTGAAAGAAAAATAAGAATTTGAGAAAGATTTTAAAAATTCAGTTTCACTAAGGCCATTAAACTCGATAAGACTTGTTTATGAAAGCGGCTTTACTCTACAACAATTATGTCTTATTATCTTAATGGATATTTGCACCTTAAAACTCAACTTTGGTTTTCAAAACGTCAGAAGGATTAAGTTATTAAGATATTAGGTTATGAAGTGACTCTGTGTACTACTTTGTAAAGTTACTCACGCTTTATCCGTCCCATATCCTTTGTGTGTCCAATGGCCATTATAATTTGAGAGAATGAATGTGACAATCACGATGAACAGAGGTCCCACGTACCCCACGACCAAAAATGTTCTTTTCCTCGACCCATCTCTGTTGAATATCTGCAAAACAGAGGAGTTTAAGTCATATCATCTGGACAGTTTAATTGCCTATGCAGAAAACATCACAGATGCCATCCAGTGATTCCCAAACTTTTTTTTGGCCATGCCCCACCTAATCATCTTTAAAATCCTGATGAACCCTGTGGTGATATATAATTTTTATATATTTATGTGAAGGAAGCATAAAAGGCCATTTACTTGGTTGAAACATTCTCAAATTGCTCCACTTAAAAATAAAATTACCACTGATGGGGCATACTACACCCTACATTGGGAACCACTGGTCTATGGCCTAACATATCTCTCCCAGCCCTATGAAAGTCTGGGATCAGTTGTCTCGTTTCACCAATTTTATAACCATAATTAGTTTACTCATAACACCAAATGTGACTGTTGCATAAAAGAACATTGAAACTTCTATTGGCAAGCCAGCGTCAAAAAACCCAGTATTGTTCAGACTCGGCTCTAACTTTGGTACAATGCCCATTTCGCACTCCAAACGTTATGTAACCATCAACAGTATGCCCATGAATACTAAGGAGATACAAGGAAAACTTAAGATTTTACAAACCAAGAAGAAATTCTTGTATAGATGATAGGCCTCAGTTGCACTCCAGGCGAGCATAGCCAGGAACAAGTAGTGAAGGATAATTGCCACAATGGTACAGACGCGTTTGTCTTTTGTGGCATCCAGACCTACTAACATTACGACTTTTGCTAATAGAAGACAGATGCAGAGGTTCATGCGGGAGAAGTTGTGGCCTAATATCTTCCCCTGTGGTGTTTTCTTGAACAGCACAAAACACAGAATACACAATAGCAAGCTGAAGATAGACACACTGGAACCAACGATCGTTATCAGCTGCATTACTTTATATATTGCCTGCCAAAGTTGAATCAATAACATATGAAAATCTGTAAGAATGGTTAAGCTGGCCTTAATGTAAGTGAGACACATTATTACAAGAAGCAAAATATTTCACTGGTATTACGAGGAAATACAAGAATAAAGTTCAGTGCAATTAGTGATTACCACACTTAAGTAGCTTGCTGTCTGATCTCTTACCGTGTCCCTCTGAAGTCTACTGGCAATATCCATAATGACTGCCAAATTGGTGAGATGGTCACAGTGACAAACAGTGGAGTGGTTGTCTGTAGTAATTATAGAGCAACCTTGGCTCTCCCAACTATTTCCAGTAACATTCCACCATGCACATCTACTTCCACTTAGGTTATAAGCTGTGCCATTGTAGATATGTTCAAAATGAATGACCACATTTTTCCCATCAGCTGTAAATATAATTGAATCCTCAGATGTCTTTTACTTCGTCACTTTAGATGAATTATAGAAGCCCTTGAAGAATTACTTCAAACCTTACAAATAACTCAGCAAACCTGCTTCTCAGCGTATTTCACCCTTAACTTGGACCCACAAGATCTGTACCAAAACATATACTCACAGGCATACCAGGTTGAGGCATCACCAATTTTAGCACCAATGATGGCACTGTTGACTTGAGCGGCAGCTTGCATATCGTCTTCAGACTTTGCTTCATCAGGAGAACTAGAATTATGGATAGCAAGATTAATTTGAATATAACAAAAGGATTTGTGAGTTTAAAGAGACAGAAGCAGAGTTTGCATTTCATGAAAACCAACTAGAAGTCCCTATCACTTCTTTTAAGATGCTGCCAAATATTTTGCATTAAAGTCGATACCCAAACCAATGTATAATGTATGTGTATATGTACTAACCATGGGAGAGAATTGTTTATGCAGTTCAAATTTTGAAAAGCCATAAAAATAACTTTGACATAATCGTTTTGGTCCTAATAGCCTTTGTAGAAATTACTTGGAAGAATAATTCTTGTATGATTAGACTCTGGGTGCACAAAAACTCCTTTATTGGGGTCGTTGAAATAAGTTGTAGGCTGATTGGCTACACTTACTACTGTTAGGGAAGAGGAAAAAAGAACTGAAATTAAACCGGTATCCCTAGAAAGTTACAAATAATTGAAGATTGCATGTTTTGTCATGCTGTTTTTTTTCAGTTATAATGTAAATAAAAGTAGATTCCTTACCAACTTTTGCATTATTGATTTCCTTTGTTTCATTGTGAAGATAATCAGTATATGTAACAGCTGCCTTGTAGAGGCCTTCTTGAAAGTTGGTGGATGTTAAAACACGTTTGTTTTCCGGCAAGTCTTTCCACACAGCTAAGTCCCTCAAGGTGTTTTCAGTGGCTTTCACTGCAGCATCCAGAAATTTCTGCAGACATAATTGTTTCATAGGTTTTATCAACAAGAAAATGATAAATAAACCTAGGAAAGCATAACCAGGCAGTGGTCTTAGGAGTAAGAATTGTACAGTGTTGTAATTTCTTCAACTTTCTTGCGTTCTCACGAGGTGTTTTCCAATATTTTGGTCACAAAATAGGAGACGAAATCTGAAGACTCAGTCATGAGACTAGAGTCGAAGGAGAAAAAGGGCTACTCGTGTCTAGCAACAATAAGAAAGGGTGCAGATCTTTATGGTCACTCTTAGAAGGGTAGAAATATGATACAGATTACGTAATTCTAAAGATTTTAGGATTATTGTTTGAATATATCAAATGTATTTAGAGAACACTCAAAATTTTGATAAACTGAGTTCATTTGAAGGCAAGAGGTGACATATGCAGGAAACTGTTTTTTTGTTGTAAATGACTGCTACGCTTTCTTGCTAAGAAGAGCAAAAGTGCTCTTAAACAGTACATTGTGAAAATATAGCCTTCAATTTCAGATTTGATGTGTATGTTATGGTGATCATGGCTTGATAACAGCTGAGCTGAATATTAGAGAATATAACCTAATAATGTGATGCTTTTGCATTGTATATATGTTACAGGCAGATAGCGAAACCAGGCATTTTGGGAATTGCCTAGGCAGATGGCAAAATGCACTCAGGAACATTTGATCCCCCTCAGGGGCTAGTACTATACATAGCAAAACAGCAACTCACCTCCACTGCTTCACCATGTTTAGTAATAGTCCATGGGGGGGTCAAATGTCCCTAAGTGCATTTGATGCATACAAAGACATATACAACAGAGGATGAGTTACTTGACTGTAAAGTAGGACATACTCACTTTGGCCAGCTTTCTCTTTTCATTCTGGGTCTTTATCTTGCTCAGGTCTTCCTCATGTTTCGTGTTGAGCTCTATCAACTGCTTCCCAACGTCAAAGATATCCCCAGCACTTAGATCAATTATCGAGAGGTTTTGTGCTGCTGTTGTCAGAATTTCAGCTGCTGTAGAGTTGGTATTTTCTAATTTTGACGTCACTGCATCAAACTCTTTCCTTCTGCAGTTACTGATGGCATGACAAGGTGAAAAAACCTTATTTCTATTACAATATTTTGTGTTTGATAACTAATGCTATATATGGTGTAGCTCAAGCTTTATCCAGTTACTACATCTCAGAACTTCAATTATTCTTCATGCCATCAAAAATAATTACAGGGTCTATTTTTGATCGACAAGTCACAAGTTACTGTTTTGAACTCTGAGGAAATATGACATATATTTCAGAGTACAGATCAAATTTACAGGTCATGCATTAGGAGTTTTAATTTGTTGCACATTGTTATCAGAGTATGCCGTTTTTTCAGGAGACGATTAGAATAATATTCTAGAAACAGTGCAGAATTCTGTACAGCATTTTTCAAAGATTAGAAACATAAATTACAAACCTTATGTATGGCATGGTGGTCGCCCAGAGTCCATCTGGTAAACAAAACCAGGTAGCAGAGCCAGAGAGACCTTCTGGGCACAGTATTTCTAGACGTGTAATGACTTCGACTGTTGGTAACTGCCAGTGATATTCAGAGAAATTCCCATCTTTCTGATCATATCTCAATTTCTGGGCATCGTCGTTCTGAGGGAGCAAAGTTGTAGAAATGTCTTTTGCATCTGATGGCAGCAATGTAACTTTAGCAGGTTCAGATTTCATTAGGTCAGACACTTGATTTCTGGTTGAATCTGTCAGAGCAACTTCTTCCATAAGACCTGGACTGGATGAGCTACTTGTCAGTGGTGGTGTAGCTGTAGATATTGTGTCTAATATCTCCTCAGTATTGTAATTATTGGCAGAAATGATCATTTCAGAGTTAGATGTTATGGGCTTCATTTCTTCTTAAGCTACATGCGATCCATTCAAGTGTTTAAGTGGCAAACTCTCAGTTTTATTGAAGATGCTGATTGCCTGACCAATGGTGGAGTTTTCTGTTATAGATGCTGAAGAGAAAAACAAAGGAATTACATTGTTTTGAATGACATTTTGATGTGGTACTTAATGGCATATTCTTTTTAGATATTATCTTTTCTTCATTGTATACCTGTAAAACAACTTTGTTGATATATCTTTTCAGTGATCTATCATCAACTGATTTTCCTATGTGAATAAATCCCGATGACAAATTCTAATATGGTTTTTCATTTACGACAAACTTCTCAGCACATTTTCACTTGGAATTTTTGTCCTTGTAGCCTTGCTTATTACATTCAAACAATTAACATCGAAAGGATATATAAAGAATGCACTATTTTTCCCTAAAGACAAAAATGATTTCTAGTTGACTGTAGCCTACCTGGAACTCTAATTGATGTGATGGGCTGCGTTGAATTAGGAGCTCGACCTAAGTCATTCCAACTTTCCACTTTGATCAGGTAGGAATAGTTTGGGTCTACTTCTATTTCAGTCTCGTTTTTCGTCCAGTCCTTTATTTCCTTTAAACCCCACTTGTTCTGTTTCTTCCCCCGAATCTTTTCTTGATTACCCACGACTGCATTCACATTTTCCTCTGCGAGATCCTCCTCCTCCTCCTTGTCCTCCTCACTATCATGGTAACTACTACCACTTTCCTCATCGATGTCTTCCCCATTCTCTTGAAGCAAATCATGGTTGCTGTCGCCAGAGGTTCCGTTGTCACTTGACCTTAAGTCGAGCAATTTCTGCTCAGTTTCTCCTTCTTCTGCTTCCCATCTCTGCCATGAGACCAAATACTGAAAACCTGGGCCATTGTGGTCTTCACGGGGTACTACCTGCGGAGGATTTACATCATGTTGAAACGCTATTCATCCTAAAGCAAACTTTTTTTTTAGTAAGTAAAGATATTCAAGTCCTGCCTAATATTCTGCCAAGTAAGACTCCTCAAAAATAGTCTGTTTTAGGAACTCTTTCCTTAAGTGATGCTGTTGAGTAAGACACCACAATGAGAGGTTTTGTTCAGGAACTCTCTCTATAGGTGATGAGAAGCGTGCCTCTCAGAGGCATGTTGAACGAGTTCAGGAAACAGACTGAGGAAGATCATTCTAAATCAGTGTTGTCCAAACATTTTCGCCTATTGTACCCTTTATTACCTTCTCCTACTGTTACGTACCCCACCCCCTCACCCACCATGGCAGACCAAACTCAGTTTTATTTAGGATAATCATGCAAATAGTATATTAATCATGAAAAGACTACATTATACCAGTGGTGGTCAATAAATTCAAATCTATTACACAAATAAAGATGATGATTTAATAACAAAATGCTTGAAAATTTCTCACACAACTGATGGGATGTTTCTGTTGTGTGTGTTCCTTTTTTGTTCACGTACCCTCATGATTTACATTGCGTACCCCAGTTTGGACAACACTGTTCTAAATCATAAGCATATTGTATGAAGGGCTGGTCAGACTTGATAGGCCTAGGTTTTCAGGCTTCCACAAGAGATTGGAGACAGCAGGCAGTCAAGATGGTCTTGAGACCAATGACCAAAGTAAGTGTGTTTCACATTATCCTGATTTTTAACAAATACCCAAGTGCAAAAAAGGTGTACATCCTTTTGATATAAATAAAGCATAGGACCCAGTAAAGTTACAAGATAATATTGATGAATACTAATGAAGTTTCCTTGTTCTGTCACAAGCAGAGATACAACAGCAAAGAAAAGTGCAAAGTCCTGTTTATCCAATTACCTAAAAGTTGCCCCTACACCACCAACAAAACAAAATACATTCTAGAACCTGAACAATAAGTGAAAGAAACTGAATCGGTGTTACCGTCCACGTCACAGTGAGAACATTCAGCACGAGGCGAGAAACTTTGACATCAGGTGGGTTCCTTGAGGGAAGTTCTGGAGGAACGCTACAGCTCCCCATCTTCGAGGGATCTGAAATCCCTGCGTCATTCTGCCCAGTCACCCAGAAGCTGTTGTTCGTAAAAGGTATCAGAGGCATCTGTGGAAGATTTCAACTTTACAGAATGTGGAATGTCTCGAACTGATGACAGGCTAGCTATATATATATATATATATATATATATATATATATATATATATATATATATATATATATATATATATATATACACACGTATGTACACAATTACATACACAAACACACACATATATATATATATATATATTATATATTGCTACTTTCAAAATGCATATTTCCCCTCTTTGAAATGTCATGTAGAATTGTGTAACATTTTTTCAGATTCCTAGATAGCTTAGAATAGGATGTTTAAAATGTGTGTTCAGATTTCGCATAACATAATGTAAAAGAATATGTATATATGACGTAGAATGTAAAAAGAGAGAGATTTCCTTTATCCGTTCGAAACTATGATTGTTTCCCCTTTCATGTCAACACTTTGAGATAAAAGGGTCTGCGAGATCTGTTTGCTTTCCTATTCTGTCAACGCGCTTGATAAGCAAGCTCAAATCTTCATTTCTGTTTTGAGAATCTGTCATCGTATGTGATAAGCCTTTCTGCTTCAGTCGATCGAGACGAATACATGTCTTTTTTTTAACAGAATCGTCTCATACGTGTATGTCTTTGCCGAGTCCCACATGGGGATTACACATTTCTTTATGAAGATTGCATCAGATTTCGAAGATTCTAGAAGAATTATTGTCTCAAAACGTTTTGTGTCATCTGCCCTGTCCAGTTTCCGTAAGGAAGGGAATTCATTACATTTTAGGACCGCGAGGCGTTCAGACATCTCCCTCTCTCTCTCTCTCTCTCTCTCTCTCTCTCTATCCATCGCATGGCACTTTTGATCTTATATTAACGTAAAGTGTTGTATATTTTTATTAGTTGCAACTAATAACTAATATTTAATGGTTATGATGGTTTAGTTAACTAATAACTAATAACAGATAGGAACTGTGGTAAAAACTGATGGTTACAATGTTTTGAGTAAAAAGATTTACTTTTACACATTGCAAATTTTTTGTGTGTTTTATGTTTGTTTCATTTTTTGTGCACTTGTTCATTTTCTTATTGAAGTGTGCCTTTTTATTTTGATATTGTCCACATTTTTCTGTATTTTCATTTACATTCACAATTTAATTGACTTAGTTATTTTCATTGCTTAATCATTGCACATTTAATTAAATTTAACATTTGTGAATTATTTTGCATTTACTTAGAATTCTTTTCAAGTTTTATTATTGTTTAGCACTTGTGAATTAACTTCAAATTTTCAATTATTGCCTAACACTTTTGAATTTTAATTGAATTAATTTTCTTAAATTTTGTGATAAATTAATTTGATTTAATTTTACTTAATTTGATTCAAGAATTAATTAAACTTTACTTTGTTTTCAAGTAACAGTAATTTTCCCTGATATTGTGAAATTTACTTATAAATATTGAATTTAATAATAAATTTTTATATTTAAAATTTTTATAAGTATTTCATTTCTAACCAGTATATTTGCATTTGATTATATTTATGTTAGGTAGAAACTTAGAGTAGTAATTGATTTGCTTTCCTTCAATTTACTTGAAGTGACTTAGAACCAGGGAAGTACTTAGACTTCTGAAATCAGGGAAATACTTAGACTTTTAAAGTTGTTGATGGAGTGATGCCCTTTTACTAATTTAATTACTTACAAGATTACCTCACACCTGTTTTGATGAACTTAGTCTGATTTTCTGCAATACTGGTAAGTTGTTAAGGGATCACTGTTGCCTTTAGAGTATTCAGTCAATTAGTATGTGTTATGAGGGTTCAGGTGTCTGGCTTTTGGTGAGGTAATAATTGATGAATGGTAACCAGATACTTGGCACTTCGTAACATTGTATCAATGGTGTCCAGACCCGGGAAAGCAGATTTCATTATCACTGTAGAATATACTGGTGGTGTTAGGGATATATTTTACTAGGAGAGTGACCATATAATTTTGTTTTGCATTTATTGTATTGAATTGTAAGTTGATAACTTAGAGGAAAATGGCTCAGTTCAAGGTTCAGGAATTTTTAGCAGCCCCTTCTATCCAAGTTTTGTCTGAAACCACTCTGACTAAGGCACAGTGGAGCGCTTTAGCAGTGGCATGTGGTGGTTATGTGTCTACTAGCCCTCTTACGCCGATTGGACGTATTAAACGTCGAGTCAAAATGTCTCCCGTATGCCGATTGGACGTATCATACGTCGGCTCAAAAAAGTTTTTTTAAAATTCGCGGAAAAATACTTATAGGCCTACCAGCCGAAAACTTTTGTATCACGCGCCTTGGGGGATGCTGGGAGTTCACGATCAAGGCGTTGTTTTGTTTACAATCGCTACGCAGGCGCGCAAGCGCGAATTTCTTTCTTATCGCACTAAAAATTATCAGTGACACATCTCGGAAATTATTTCGTCACTTTGACATAATTTTTGCACCATTTTAAATTATCCTTTACATGAAGTATTATATATGAATATGTGCGCAATTTCATGAAAAATACAACAAAAAAATACTCATGATTGTAGCTTTTATCAGTTTTGAAATATTTTCATATAAATAACGATAAGTGCAAAAATTTCAACCTTCGGTCAACTTTGACTCTACAGAAATGGTCGAGAAACGCAATTGTAAGCTAAAATTCTTATATTATAGTAATATTCAATCATTTGCCTTCATTTTGCAACAAATTGAACGTCTCTAGCACAATATTTCGATTTATGGTGAATTTATGAAAAAACCTTTTCCTCACGTTCGTGCGATAACTCTTCCGATAAATTTTTTTTTTCGTGTCGATTGTCCTAATGTTTGCACCCTTTAAATTGCCAGTTACATAAAGTTTTATATGGAAATGTGCGCAATTTCATGCACAATACAACAAAAAACAACCCATGGTTGTAGCTTTTATCAGTTTCGAAATATTTTCATATAAATAACGTTAAGTGCAAAAATTTCAACTTTCGGTCAACTTTGACTCTACCGAAATGGTCGAAAAACGCAATTGTAAGCTAAAACTCTTATATTCTAGTAATATTCAATCATTTACCTTCATTTTTCAACGACTTGGAAGTCTCTAGCACAATATTTCGATTTATGGTGAATTTATGAAAAAAAAAAAAAAAACATTTTCCTTACGTTCGCGCGGTAACTTCCGAAAAAATCAGAATTTTTTTGTGCGATTGTCGAAATGTTTGCACCATTTAAAATTAGCTGTTACATAAATTTTTATATATGAAAATGTGCGCAATTTCATGTAGAATACAACTATAAATGATTGAAGGTTGTAGCCTTTCTCTTTTTTCGAAATATTTGCATATAAATCACGATAAATAAAAAAAAAACCACGTTCGGTCAAATTTGACTCTACCGAAATAGTTGAAAAACGCAATTGTAAGCTAAAACTCTTACGGCCTAGTAATATTCCGTCATTTTTCTTTATTTTGAAACAAATTTGAAGTCTCTAAAACAATATTGTGATTTATGGTGAATTTTTTAAAAATATATTTACCTTCACTCCGCGCGCCGATTCGCGGCCGCAAGTCTCCGAAATACGTACATCGCATTATCCTAATATTTGCTCCTTTTCATGTTAGCCTTTTTATAGAGTTTCATATATCAAAATGTGCGCAAATTTATGAAGAATACAATAAAAAATAATTGAAGGTTGTAGCTCTTTCCATCCCTGAAATATGTGCATATAAAAAAATATATATATAAAAATTTCGACATTCGGTCAAATGTAACTCGTCCGAAATGGTCGAAATCTGCAATTCTAATCTAAAACTCTTACAGTATCGTAATTCTCAATAATTTGTCTTAATTTTAAAATAAATTGGAAGTCTCTAGAACAATATTTAGAATTACGGTGAATTTTTGAAAATAACATTTTTTTACGTCCGCGAGTTACGAATTCGTACATCATTTTGTGATAATATTTTTCCGGTGTTGCTTTTATTGTTTTACTATGTATTATATATCAAAAGGATTGCAATTTAGTGTACAATACAACGAAAAAAAATTAACTCGTTAGCTTTGACCGTTTTTTGCACAGCGTGATTTGGATACAATTATCTATGATTTTTTTTTTCGCTACCATATATCGCATTATTTACATATGATAATGATATTATTTTTCATTTCTGATGATTGCATACTAAACTTCAGGCAATGAAAAAAAAAATGAGCCAAAAATGAACTCTTAATCTTTAAAACTAAGCGCGCTGTGATTTTTTTAAAAAATTATTTTTTTTGTTTCCGCGCTCACTCCAAACCGGCGCCGGCATACAGGAGAGGTTTTGATTTTTAGGGCTTCGGCGTAAGAGGGCTAGTATGGTAAAGGCACAAATAAGATGTATTGCTATGGAATCATTGATAAACTCTGGTAGAATAATTGATGAAGATGAGTTAGAATTGGCTCAAGAGTTGTTGAATGTATCACGTGCTGATCTCATAAATAAGCAAGCAGAAAAGAAAGAGAAAAGTGATGCAGAGTTAGAGCTTAGACGCATTGAAGCAGAAGAGAATTTGATTAAGCTAAAAATGCTTGCTGAAAGAGAAAGAATAGACAGGGAAAAACAAGAAAGAAGAGAAAGAGAAGAAGAAAAAGCAGCAGAGAGAGAGAGATAAAAGAGGAAAGAGAAATCGCAAGACATGAAAGGGAAATGGAATTAATAAAAGCTAGATCCACATTACCTGTAACACCGTCTAACCCTAACCAAGGTAATCAAGACCCTGTATTTGATGTAGTGAGAGTACAGAAGTTAATCCCTAAGTTTACTGAAGAAGCTCCAGATGAGTTTTTTGATCACTTTGAGAAAGTGGCTTCAGGTATGGGATGGCCAGAGGATAAATGGTCAGTTTTGCTACAAAGTGTCTTAATTGGTATAGGGAGAAGTGCTTATCTAGCCTTAACAGCTGATCAGTGTAAAGACTACAAGGTACTTCAACACAGTGTGCTACAAGTTTACCAGATGACCCCAGAGTACTACAATGAAAGATTCAGAAATTTAAGAAAAGATGAGAAGGGAACATTCTTAGATTATGCTTACAAAGTGAAAAGGTATTTCAAACTTTGGTTAGAAGCTGCTAAAGTTAAAACTTTTGGTGAGTTAGAAGAGTTACTTGTTCTTGAACAGTATCTTAAGGGAATTCTTGAACATATAAGAGCCTATTTAAGAGAGAGAGAGGTGAAGAAACTTGACAAAGCTGCTACACTGAGTGAAGATTACAATATAATCAGCAGTAAACGTAACCACAATGTCAAGTACCAGAGTCAACAACGCCCAGATTTTAAGACTTATCCAAATAACAGGAACAAATTTAATGGGAAACCTACAAGTGATACTACCAAGAGTACACAAAGTAATACAACTCAGCAAGCTAATGTGAAATCCTCATCCAGTTTTTCAAGACAGTTACAGAAACCTAATGTTGTCTGTTTCAAGTGTGGAAGAGTAGGACACTACACTCAAGAGTGGAGTGTTACCGGAATCAACAGCAGTCCAAACCAGTTGGTCAAGATGTAAAAGGTGACCAGGTGAAACAAACTACGAAGAGCAGTGTGGGAAAGAATCAGTCTCCAGAGAAGAATGAAACTAAACAAGCTGAATGTTTAGCAAACAGTGGAAATGTTACCTCAAGCAGTGAGTGGCTTAGCAGTGTGGAGGCTTTTAAGCCATATATCTATGAGGGTATGCTGTCAACTCAAGAAGGAAGTATGCAGGTACCAGTCAAGATATTACGTGATACAGGGAGTAACCATAGTGTGGTAGTACGTGGTTCTCACCCTCAGTTAGAGAAGAGTCTCACAGGAGATTCAGTTATTTTGAAGGGTATAGGAGGAGAGGAAGTGACTCCTATATGCCGCTTACACCTGTCATGTGAATTGGTGACAGGGAATGTTGATTTTGCTGTAAAGGACGCATTGGCTGTGGAAGGTGTACATGTTCTGTTGGGGAATGAAGTTGGTGGTGTGCCATTTATTACTTGTCCTGTAGTGACAGACAAACCATTGAGGATTAGTCCTACAGTAGAGTTGGAGAAGAATAACCCCCACCTGTTTCCTAGTTGTGTAACAACCAGAAGTATGAAGAGGACTACGACTGTAAGTGAAGAAACTGGGGATTTGCACACCAAAGAAGGATTAAGTGAAGGATCTTTGTGCTTAGAAGAATTATTCCAGGGAAGTGAAGTTTCCCATAGTGCTGACCAAGAAGAGATTTCCCAAGAAGATGAAGACGACGAAGACGACGAAGAAGAAGAACCTGATGTTCCTGAAGAGACTCCAAGTAGTCAAAGTATTACTGAAGACAGTAGTGAAACTACAGTAGCTGAGTTAGCAGATATTGAGAATTCAACCTTTACTATCTGAAGGAAGGTTTGCTGATGAGGAAGTACAGACCTACAGATATACCAGGAGATGCTGTATGGGGCGAATATCATCAAATTTTAATTCCATATCCATTGAGAAAGCAAGTGGTTGCAGTAACTCATGAGTCTGGACATATGGGAATCAGGAAGACTGTGGAGAAAATCATGAAATATTTTTCTGGCCTGGACTTCACAAAGATGTTAGCAGGTTTTGCCGTGAGTGTCATACCTGCCAGATAGCTGGAAAACCGAATGAAACCATCAAGAAAGCCCCCTTACAACCTATAGAAGTTAGAAGAGAACCCTTTAGCAAAGTGATTATAGATATGGTTGGAGTGCTACCGAAGACAAAGAAGGGAAATGAGTATTTGTTAGCATTAATGTGTCCTGTGACAAGATATCCAGAAGCAATCCCTGTTAGAAACATATCTGCTAAGATAGTTTCTGAAAAACTTGTGGAGTTTTTCTCAAAGTTTGGTATACCAGAAATAGTACAAAGTGACAGAGGAACAAACTTTACTTCAAAGTTATTCCAGGATGTGATGAATTTGTTAGGAGTGAAACAACAGTTATCCACTGCCTACCATCCAGAAACTCAAGGTGCCTGAGAAAGGTTCCACCAGACATTGAAAAGTATGTTGACAAGGTATTGTTCTGAGCAAAGAAGAGAATGGGATGTTGGTTTACCATTAATGTTGTTTTAAGTTAGAAGTGCTTAACAAGAAAGTATGGGATGTTCACCTAATGAGATGATTTTTGGAAGAGAAGTGAGAGGACCGTTGAAGATTCTTGCAGAAAATTGGGAAGAAAATCAAGAGGAAAGCCAAGGAGAGTATGTGAAGAACTTAAGGAAAAGGCTGAAAGAGATTAGAAAATTCTCTTTAGAAAACTTGAAAATAAGTCAAGAGAAAATGAAAAGGAGATTTGATGCTAAGACTAAGCTAAGAAGTTTTAGTGTTGGTCAACAAGTGTTAGTGTTCTTACCTGTCAAGAGATTTCCCCTCACTAATAAATTTCAAGGTCCTTACAAGATAATTCAGAAGTTAAGTGAAGAACTCATGTGATTGAAACACCAGAAAGAAGAAGAAGACAAAGGAAGATACATGTGAACCTCTTGAAACCTTATTTCTCAGAAATTAAAACTGAAACTGTGTCAGTAACCCAAACAACTTTATCTACAGAAGACGATGATGGCTATGAATTGGGAACTGCAAGCAAAATGAATAATTCTTCAATTTTGGAAAATTTGAGGATAAACTGAAACATCTGAGTGTTGAACAAGGTGAAGACTTAAGTGGAGTAATTAGAAGTTTTCCAGAAATTTTTTCAAATGTGCCTAAACGTACTGATCTGACCAAGCATGAAATCAAGATTCAAGAAGATGGAAAACCTTTCAAGCAAAGAGCCTATCGCTTATCACCGTATCATCGAGATGTTTTGAAGAAGGAAGTTGAGTATTTGCTGGAACATGGATTAGCAGAACCCAGTTTAAGTCACTTCAGTTCTCCATGTGTGTTAGTGAAGAAACCAGATGGTTCATTTAGGATGTGTACTGATTATAGGAAACTAAATTCTATCAGTGTGGCTGATAATTATCCTTTGCCTCTTATAGATCAGTTACTTGATAATATTGGGCAAGCCAAGTTTGTTTCCAAGATAGACTTGTTGAACGGATATTATCAAATTCCCTTAGATGAGAATGCCAAGTTGCTGTCAGCTTTTATTACTCCATTTGGACTGTATCAGTATACTGTTCTGCCGTTTGGTCTGATGAATGCACCGGCAACATTTCAACGAGTGATGGATCAACTGCTAGGATCAATAGAAGGAGTAGGTGTATACCTGGATGACATCGTGATTTACTCTACAACGTGGGAAGAACATCTGAAGATTCTGAGGAAAGTTTTCAAGAAACTACAAGAAGCAGGATTAACAGTCAACCTAGAGAAGAGTGAGTTTGGAAAGGCAACTGTGCAGTATCTTGGGTTTGAAGTTGGGAAAGGCCTTCTTGCTCCAGTAAATGCTAATGTAGAAGGTATCCGTAAGGCTACCCCACCTACTACCAGGAAACCGCTACAGAGATTTTTGGGGATGGCTGGATTTTATCGTCATTTCTGCCCAAATTTCTCAGATGTAGTAGCTCCCTTGACAGACTTGACTAGTCCCAAAGCTAAGTTTATTTGGACTCCAGAGTGTCAAGAATCCTTTGAGAAGGTAAAAGCCATTTTAACTTCAAGACCAGTACTTCAAGCTCCAGACTTCGACAAGAAATTTGTGATACAAGTTGATGCGTCAGACTGTGGCGTTGGAGCTGTTCTACTTCTAGAAGATGAAAATAATATCTACCATCCTGTGTGCTTCATATCTACAAAATTGAAAAAACATCAGAAAGTATACTCGACAATTGAGAAGGAAACTTTAGCCTTAATCACCGCATTGAAAAAATTTGAAGTGTCTGTGAATAGACCTAGAAATGAAGAAATTTTAGTATTGTCTGATCACAATCCACTATCATTTATCCAGCGAATGAAAAACCATAATCAAAGACTGACTAGGTGGTCTTTGTGCTTGCAACAGTATAACTTAAGAGTGCAGCATATCAGTGGCAAACACAATGTAGTTGCTGATTATTTATCTCGTTGCGAATAGTTGGATTCAACACCGTGATAAAAAATCTCCTGGGGGGAGGTATATTATATATTGCTACTTTCAAAATGTATATTTCCCCTCTTTAAAATGTCATGTAGAATTGTGCAACATTTTTTCAGATTCCTAGATAGCTTAGAATAGGATGTTTAAAATGTATGTTCAGATTTCGCATAACATAAGGTAAAAGAATATGTATATATGACGTAGAATGTAAAAAGAGAGAGATTTTCTTTATCCGTTCGAAACTATGATTGTTTCCCCTTTTATGTCAACACTTTGAGATTAGAGGGTCTGCGAGATCCGTTTGCTTTTCTATTCTGTCAACGCGTTTGATAAGCAAGCTCAAATCTTCATTTCTGTTTTGAGAATCTGTCATCGTATGTGATAAGCCTTTCTGCTTCAGTCGATCGAGACGAATACATGTCTTTTTTTTAACAGAATCATCTCATACGTGTATGTCTTTGCCGAGTCCCACGTGGGGATTACACATTTCTTTATGAAGATTGCGTCAGATTTCGAAGATTCTAGAAGAATTATTGTCTCAAAACGTTTTGTGTCATCTGCCCTGTCCAGTTTCCGTAAGGAAGAAAATTCATTACATTTTAGGACCGCGAGGCGTTCAGACATCTCCCTCTCTCTCTCTCCATCGCATAGCACTTTTGATCTTATATTAACGTTACATAAATTGGTCACTCGTAACATTTTAGAATTTCAGAGTTGATGTTTCTTAGAGTTTATTTAGTATTAAATAGTGTTTTTGTGGAATCTGAACAAACATTATTTCGTAACGGCGCCTGGTTTTTGTGAAAGTGTGAATCAAGCCTGCAGCAAGAAAGAAAGAAGTTGGTATACCAAGGTAAAGTGTTGCATATTTTTATTAGTTGCAACTAATAACTAATATTTAATGGTTATTATGGTTTGGTTAACTAATAACTAATAACAGATAGGAACTGTGGTTAACTAATAACAGATGGTTGCAAAGGTTTGGTAAAAACTGATGGTTACAATGTTTTGAGTGAAAAGATTTACACTTTTACACATTGCAAATTTTTTTTTGTGTGTGTTTTGTGTTTGTTTCATTTTTTATGCACTTGTTCATTTTCTTATTGAAGTGTGCCTTTTTATTTTGATATTGTCCACATTTTTCTGTATTTTCATTTACATTCACAATTTAATTGACTTAGTTATTTTCATTGCCTAATCATTGCACATTTAATTAAATTTAACATTTTTGAATTAATTTGCATTTACTTAGAATTCTTTTCAAGTTTTATTATTGTTTAGCACTTGTGAATTAACTTCAAATTTTCAATTATTGCCTAACACTTTTGAATTTCAATTGAATTAATTTTCTTGAATTTTGTGATATATTAATTTGATTTAATTTTACTTAATTTGATTCAAGAATTAATTAAACTTTACTTTGTTTTCAAGTAACAGTAATTTTCCCTGATATTGTGAATTTTACTTATAAATATTGAATTTAATAATAAATTTTTATATTTAAAATTTTTATAAGTATTTCATTTCTAACCAGTATATTTGCATTTGATTATATTTATGTTAGGTAGAAACATAGAGTGGTAATTGATTTGCTTTCCTTCAATTTACTTGAAGTGACTTTGAACCAGGGAAGTACTTAGACTTCTGAAATCAGGGAAATACTTAGACTTTTAAAGTTGTTGATGGAGTGATGCCCTTTTATTAATTTAATTACTTACAAGATTACCTCATACCTGTTTTGATGAACTTAGTCTGATTTTCTGCAATACTGGTAAGTTGTTCAAGGATCACTGTTGCCTTTAGAGTATTCAGTCAATTAGTACGTGTTATGAGGGTTCAGGTGTCTGGCTTTTGGTGAGGTAATAATTGATGAATGGTAACCAGATACTTGGCACTTCGTAACAATATATATATATATATATATATATATATATATATATATATATATATATATATATATATATATATATATATATATATACAATGTAGCACGAAGGAGCACTTACTTGATAATATCCTTAAATCCACCGTGGATTTAAGGATAGGTATCTATATATATATATATATATATATATATATATATATATATATATATATATATATTATATATCGTATATATAGTATGTATGTATGTATGTATGTATGTATATATATCTATCTATATATATGTATGTATATATTTAGCTGAGGCCACAAGAAAAATAAAAGGAGGAGCACCAAGCACTTTCGTGTTATTTAAACACATTTCATTGTACCTCGAAAATGAACTGAAATAACATGAAAGCCCTTGTTACTTCTTTTATTTTTCCTGTGGCCTTGAATAAATATATTGTCACGCGCTTTTTAGTGATATATAATCTTATATTTATACGTATATGTGTGTGTTTATGTATGTGTGTATGTTTTCCCCTTATTTACAATGTTGCCTGTTGGTTTTGCTTGCTGATCAGTTTGCTATCCTCCTCAGTTTATCATTTCTCTTTCTAGTGGTTCCTACATTCTTACGATGCAGCCTGGAAGTTGTATCGTAAGAAAATTATACCACAGCAATAAAACTGCGAAACGGAAACTTCATTTTCTTTTACTTTCCCATCAATTCTAATAACGTTATTATATCTACATTTTTATATCATTTTCATTATTCAGAAGATGAACCTTATTCATATGGAATGGCCCACCAAAGGGGCCACTGACTTGAAATTCAAGCCTCCAAGAATATTAAGGTGTTCATTAGGAAGAAGTAAGACGAGGTAAAGGGAAATACAGAAAGAAGAGGTCTCACTTGTTGAAAACGAAACAAAAATTAACAAACTAGTAAAGATAAAATGCAAACAAAACTGCCATTAGTTCTGTTAACATTTTCATTATTGCGGACCCCTTAGAACAGTGCATAAACTCTCGTGACAGAGAGTTTTTCTCAACAGTCATCAGTTTCACGCAAAATTCGGAACTCGAACAGAACTTCTCACCGCAATTCTGAAGAAAGCAGCGTCGACCACATGGCGGCGCATCTGCCTGACAGCTCTGCTACAGTAAGCTCTACTCTCGCGGTGATAGACTGAGTAGCTGAGGGTGGGCTGATCTCCACTTCCGGTAACCCACTTGATGATGGCTTCTCTTCCCTTACAGTCAACGGCATCCAAATGCGGGGGTCTTGGAGCCCCTGTGGAATGCAGTAGCGTGGGTCATGAATTCTGTGAAATGGGGATCTATTTTATGTGTACTAATCTCAAGGCTGATATGACTTGAAAAAAATATATCGTCTCTGCGATGAAGAAGCGTAGTTGCACGTTTTTCGTTCACTGCAGAATCCTATGATTTTGTTCTCTTACTACTGATGACTCTAAAGGTCTGTCCACAAGGTCGAACAATGTCCGACGGACAAACAATGTTAACATATCATAAGCGAAGTAGGATGATGTCATAAGCGTTGAAACGATGGAAGTACATCTGGCAACAAACAGTGGTACCAGATGGGGTTGTATATCACTGTTTTTACTCTGCTCACCAGGCAAAGACCGTCAGACAATTGTTAATTGGTAACAATCTTTGTCCATCGGACATCGTTCGACCATGTGGACGCACTTTTACATAGCAACAGCTAAAGTTTAGGGAACCGGCAGTGTGGCTTATCGTACGCCATCATATTTTTTAAAAAATGCAAATTTTTGTTAAGGACTCTCTCAATATATTAAAATAAAATATGTTTTGGCAATTCATTCGGCATACCAATTCATTAGTTACAGCGAAGCAGCATTGCTGTTTCAAGCAACACTCTATTTTATTTTTTTTTAGAAAATGTAAAGTTACATCTAAATACTGAAGTGAAATTATTGTATGTATTTCTTTATTCGAATATTGTTTAGGGAAAGTGACACCGAAAAGGAGAAATAAATATTCAGATTTTTCTCTCTCCTCCGAAAATCTCTCAATATTCAGCAATTAAACTGCAAAAAACTGCAAGAAAGGTTGGTTGTCATGGTGTTAATAATACTTTTCTTTTGTAACGACAGTGTAACTTTCAAACATCGTTCTTAAATAAATAAATAAAAACAGACTGAATCATCTTAGGAATCAATACACACAAGGGATTTTCGTAGATACGTTTCCTCTTGCTTTTTTGTGATTGATTTCGGGGCAAGATCGAAACCAAACCACTCCTGGATACGAAGACGGATTATCGTGAAGGTAAAAATCTTTGTTATATCTCGAAGAAATCACTGTAGAGTTTAGCATTTGACTCATTTTCTCTAGAGGCTATCAATATGATCGAAAGACTTAACTGATTTTAGCATTTGGCCCTTTAATTAGAAGATTGGAAAATATTGAAAGACTAACTGATTTTAGAATTTGGCACCTTTTCTCAGAAACTTAGAAAACTATTGAAAGACTAACTAGTTTTAGCATTTGGCCCTTTTATTAGAAGCTTAGATAACTGCTGAAGAACCTACCACTTTGATCTGAAGCAGGTGCTGCGTAAGCCTTCTTCGTCAGCACAGTATGCAGAGCGCACAGTTGCAGGAGAAAGAGGAAGGTCATCGTAGCATACGAAGGCTGGTTGGTTGCCTGCGGGGTATAGAAGAATACTGGAAAGTCAGGGCCGGTCAAGCCGCTGGGACACTGTGACTCCGAAGGGAACGACCTTACAAGAAGAAGAAGCAACAAAAACTGTGTGAGAATTCTCATCGCCATCTTGTTTGAAGTGATGTTGAGAGAAAGGAAGTCGTTTCAGTGTGAGAACAATTTTCTCCATCCATTATCAGACGAAATTTGGGATTTCAGTAAAAGCATATTTTAAGATTATTTGAAAAATGGGAATGATGAGAGGCGTTTGTGGCTGTTTCAATGAATAAAATGGCTGCACGAGACCAATAAACTATATGTGAAAGTAAGACTGTATGACCATTCCAGGAAATGTTAGCATGCATTATCCAATAAGGGATCCACAATTATTTTTGAAATTGTCGAATGATACGAAATCCTCTTTGATTCCACATATAAACAAAGATGGGTCGTTCTTTTTCTGACTATTGTAAGTAAGAATTAAACAAACTCTTGAAAGTGCGAGCTATTTCATTTACACTGATTCCAGTTCAGGTGTCAAAAGACTTAAAAAGACATTATTAAGTAGTTCCCCTATTCGTTCATTTATCTATTGTTCTTGTCCTTTCCGTCATCATCTTTTCCACCTGCCAAACAACACAATAAAATGAAAATATGAAAATGCAAAATCGGCTACGTATCCCATTGACCCTAGGAATCTGCCACAACCCCTGTGGGATCCGATTCCATGGATGGACCGCTTGTTGAGATGTTTAACGGTGTTGTGGGGGGAGGCGATGGACCCTGGAGAACCCCTCTCATTCCAGCACCCTTGCGTTGGCTCCCCACCAAGAGTGACACTCTGAAGTTCTGAACCTCTAGTCACAGTCAGTCAGACAGATTTGCGGAGTGAGCCTAATTACCATTGTGATTGTTGTGTAAATGTCACCAAGGAACAATGAAATCCAGGTAAATAGATAACTAATATTTCCATGGGAATGTGTGTGTGTGTGTGTGTGTGTCTGCGCGTGCGCCAGTTTTTTTTTTTTTTTTTTTTTTTTTTTTTTTTTTTCTATAGCAGGAAAGATTGTTCGGTAGGTTGCTAGACCCGTGCCCGTTACACTGGCTGAGAGAGAGAGAGAGAGAGAGAGAGAGAGAGAGAGACTGTTAGGCATCTTACAACCTGCACTAGGAAATAATTTCCTCATGAATTTCGCTTTCGCAGCGAACTGGTTTGCAACCGCTTTATATCGGGTTCCTCAGGGGTCGCTCAAACTTCCTGATGCTTTGGGCATCAACGTTAGGTCACGTTCTCTGTCAAGAATCAAAGCATTTGAGTCATATTCGTGGGTCAAAATCCTTGTAATATTTTGGCACAAGCTGACCTTATCCATGGCAGTCGCGCTTTGTCGAGATGGTGGCAAAATGGGGACATTATCGTCGAACTTGTGGAGGTTTCAAAGGCGCATGCGTCTACGTGGAGCGGCGAGTGCTCATAGCCGTGTTATTGTTAAGAAAATCAGACATTCGAGTTGTATTTTATATTTTATAATGACTCTCTCTCTCTCTCTCTCTCTCTCTCTCTCTCTCTCTCTCTCTCTCTCTCTCTCTCTCTCTCTCTCTGGTGCGGGATTTAATAAACATATAATTAATATCTAGAAAAAACGTTCACTGTCTGTTTATATGTGATAGAATTACATGATGTTCATCTCATACCCGGTGATAGCAGTGTAACTAAAGGAACACTGCTATCATCATTCTTGCTCATAAAGTCGAACGAGACAAGACCAAGCTGAAAAATAGGAAAGATTGTCGCTGTTAAGGACACGGCTCTGAAAGTCACATATCGAAAAGAAGCGTTCGTTGTCAGCTATTATTATTAATAAATAATAAAAATGGATGTTTGTTGTCAGCTAGTCTTATTATTATATTATTGGTTTAACCAGAATACTGAGCTAACTATCAGCAGTCACAGGGCTGGGTTTCGCTGACAGATGTGGCACAAGGCGCATAAAGTTCACTCCTTAAATATAAATGTGGCTTATGATCTCATAATTTATGAGGAATCGGACGCACTCGCTTGATTGTCTTACCTGTGGGCTGAATTTCAACCGAGAGAGAAGAGGAAGTGGAGACCGTCAGACCAGCGGAGGACAGAACTTGCGCTGACACTAACCTCGGGACGACTGGGCTCTTGGCTCTTGCAGAATAAACCGGGCAACCGTCCCCTAGTCAGAACCTGTTTACGGAAAGCAATGATCCCGGAACGGATGCTCTTTGCGCCTGTGATCAGAAACGTTAGATATAAGCGTCGTACGCGATGTTTTAGACCAAGGGACCCTTTAAGTTTCAACCTGATCGGTTATAACTTACTTTGTCAAAATTGAGTACCGTAACCTATTGTAGTTTCTTTACAGACTTCTTCCTCGGTAAATCCACTGAGTTACAGAGATTAAAAGGAAAGGAACCATGCTGATATCGTATTGAACCAACACTCTATCAGCCAGTGGTTCCTAAAGCAATGTTCTGTAGGTTTGTAAAGATTTGATAATTAAGCCATCGCCAGCATTCGCTATATAACCGTGTTGCTATATAGCCGTGTTGCCATACGTCTCTGCCTATGACTGCATCTTTTCATATTGATTTTATGTTATTTAATCTATTCATCTTTTTACTTTATTATTTCTTTCTTCACTTACTCGCTTTTGGCTTTCTGTTCAGTGGTAAGCTTAGTTCAAATGGTGTTAATCATGGCTGCAACCTCTAATTCATTGCACTGTACTACCTTCGTTCGTATTCTTTTTTTCCATCAGACTTTCCAACCTCTCTAACAATTCTAGTCCCGCAGCCCAGACCATTGAGATACAGCGAACGAGATACCGACTGTAACCTTACTGGTATTTAAAGAATAGACTTGTAAACTGTGAAACTGGCCGTCTGCCGAAAATATATGGGTGGCTTACTTAACAAGCACCACTAATTGCTTGTTAGATTTTGGGTCTAGATCCAATATATGAGATACCAGATGAAACATATATAATATATCTGCAGACTCTACTGATTATAGAATGACCAGTGACAGACATTTTGGAGGGTGGGTTCCTCCAGACAGACGCACTAAAAAAGGGGTGTTAATTGGATCTAGATCCCACTTAGGAGATACCGAGTAAAATTTACACTACAATAGTACTGCACATCCTAGAGTACTGCGGTGGTAATGACTGACATTTCAGTGGGTAGTTACCCCCTGACAGACACCCCACAATGAGTGGGGGGAGGGGGAGGGAGACGGGATCTGCATCCAACATTGGAGGTATCAAGTAAAATTTGTACTACAATAGCACTTCATATCATAGAATGCTGTGATGGTAATGACAGACATTTTAGTGGGTGGTTTCCCCCTGACAGACACACCCTAGCAGGTGAGTAAGGGGAAGGGCAAGCCCTGATAATTAATGTCTAGACTAGTATAGTAGGCTACTACTGACCCGTATTATAAATTATCGTGATATATTTAATAAATATTTTTACCCTTCCTATATGCATTGTATTTATCTAACACAAAAATTATTTATTGGTTTCATATAAATAACAGTCATCTGTAGGCCCATAATAATTCAGTCATATTATTATTTTGTCAAGCAAGCAACTGACTTCAGTTATGGTACTTGCTTTAGTTTTGTTTACGAGATGAAAATTAATGTAGCGGTGGCTGGAAGACTGGCACTGTAAAGTAGCATATAAGTTCTTATCATTATTAGTTATTGCTGTAAAATGTCTATGTACATAACATTTGTTAAATAGAGTAATACACACCCATTAAATAGATAGTAATACATATGTAATATATATAGCTATAGTCAGGGTACAGATCATAATAATTGCGCTATAGTCTACTCGGTTTGTTTTATCGAAGCAGGACTACCTTCTTTTGGTTTCAACTGATTTCATAGTAACGAAATCATTTTTCTTATTATCAGTTTTATGAATGAATATTGTTGTTACTATAGTCGATTTTTTTTCGGCTGGTGTAAAATTCGTCAGATATAATACACCTGGCTGAGGAAGAACACAGAGGATCTCTGTTTTTTAAACAATCTCTCCACACACCAAGTTATTTCGAACATTTCTATTCTCTCAAGAAGATTATGAATAAATACTATAAGACAAAAGAAATAATCACCTAGCATTAATGTAAAGAAAACAAGAGAAATGAAAAATTAGTTCGATTGTGATTTTTTTCTATCGTAAATGTTGAATGAGTAAGTGTTTAGCGAATTGTTAGGGTTTAGTGAGTAAGCGTCTAGTGAATGTTTATGAGTAAGTGTTTGATGAATGCTTAGGGTTTAGTGAATTCAGTGAATGTTTACTGAGTCTTTAGGGTTTAATGAATGTTTTGTGAAGGTTATTGAATGTTTGTGTAAGTATTCAGTGAATGTTTTGTCTCTAGGGTTTTAGCGAATGTTTTGTGAATGTTAAGTGAGCGTTTAGTGAATGTCTTGTGAATGGTAGTGTATAGCAAATGTTTAGTGTGTAAGTGTTTATTGAGTTTTTAGTGAGTGGATGTTCATTCATTGTTTAGTATTTAATAAGTATTTAGGGTTTGGTAAGCATTTAGTATTTAATGACTGATTATGGTTTAGTCAGTGTTTAGTGTTTAATTAATGCTTAGGATTAAGTGAGTGTTTAGTGAATGTTTACCGAGTGTTTGGGGTATAATGAGTAATTAGTGAATTTAGTGTTTTAAGTGTTTAGTGAGCATTTAGTGTGTAGTGAGTGCCTAGTGAGTGTTGGGTATTCAGAGTGTTTTGTATTATTGAGTGTGAGTGTATGTTAAGTGAGTGTGTGTGTGAGTGTAGGTTAAGTGTGTGTGTGTGTGTATATAGTGAATGTATGCAAATGTGAGTGCTTACTGAGTAAGTGCATTGTGAGTATTAGTGTTTAGTGATTGTACTACATTACAGTTTAGTTAGTGATTCGCTACTGTATGCAAAGAAAGTCCTGTATTTACACAAGAACCATTTATGCTTGACACTGCTTAGATCCAAGAACAGATGCTTAGGCCTTGACCACAATGGTTGGAGTGCTTAGGCCTGTTTTCGTAAGGTAATTTGTATCTGTGAAATTGGGTCGAATAATAATAATAATAATAATAATAATAATAATAATAATAATAATAATAATAATAATATACTTAGGAAGCAGACCCTCTCTCAAGCACACTTTATTAAAAGTAATGGCTACTTCAGCAGCGTTACACTTGTAGAGATTCTTCTCTATTTTATGAAAAGCGGCTTTTTCCGTGCTACTTAAACAGGCTAGTAGAGCGCCTATAGAGGTCATGATCAAATACAGTGTCAAAATAGGTGTATATATTTGAATTTTACAGGTAAACTATGATACCATAGTCATGAAAGTCATTTACGATTTTCTCTCTCTCTCTCTCTCTCTCTCTCTCTCTCTCTCTCTCTTCTTAAAGCGAGCTTTCGTTTGGAGCTACCAGACATCCTCGGGCTGGGAAGCTGAGGGTGGACTGATCTTGGTGTGGTGTCCGTCCTCCTTATATTTGGGGTTGAAAGCAGGGGGTCTGCCCCATGCTGATCTCCTATTGGCTGGTGGGGGTGAGTCTTCATTTTCATTGGTGGCTTGAGCCAGGTCTCAAGCCACTTTATCCGAGTAGATGGTTGCGATGCTGCAGGTCCTGCAGCCGTCTAGACCTCCTGAGCGGCGCGGTAACGTTGAATTGGCATTGTGCTACGCTGCGGGGCGTCACGGCTAATTTGATTTCCATCGGCTGCAGGAGTGCCTCGTTCGGGGGCGTTGTCTTCCGTGGAGTTGCCGTGATCGGTGGTGTCATTGCTGGTGGCAGGTCTTTTCATACTCGTAGGGAGAAGAAATTCTTTCTGCGTCGTATTCAGTGTAGGTCTTATTTGCTGGATGAGAAGCGCCAAGGGCCTTCCCGATGATCTTCGGGTTCTGTATGATGACATCCTGGGAGATTGCCTCTTGATGTCATCATACAGAACACGAAGAATGGGTGAAAATGTTTTAATGTTTATAGTTAGCCTATCCTGAACAATTCACACATTTACGTTTCCAGTAATTATTTGTGTTGTGATACATCATCTCATTGTGAATGTGATGGGGCTTTGGTCTTAATATCAATCGAACTCCCATATCCGAAAAAATTTCATCTCATCCACACGAACCAACAGCAACTAAAGAACAATTCAGTTACGGTAAGACACGTTGGGCTACGAACCTCGACATGGCTGCAGTGCACTAACTATAGGCAAGAAAAGAAAATGACCAAAGACGCTATTAAAACGAGAATACTTATCTTACATTTCTTTTTTTAGAGGAATTGAGAATGGCACCATATGACTGGTTTAATTATTCAAAAATGGCTCAGCACACATACATGTAGCTGTTGTCACTTGTGACCCCCTCCCCCCATTCAGATAAAATACTACTTTGTGTGAAGTAATAACTCCACACCAAAGGATATTGCTATATTATATATATATATATATATATATATATATATATATATATATATATATATATACATACATGTTTGTGTGTGTGAAACAATAGATAGTAGACCAAGCCTAGTAAGTCTCATACATAGTTTTTTTAATATAGATGTGATGGAGTTAATGAAGTGAAATATTCCATACTTCAATAGGAATTTTAAAAAATAAATCCGGCAGTCATTCTTATCCTGAAACATCACAATATTTCTTGAATTTTTCGCCTATTACATTTCATCAGGCTCAAGATTTTCAGACAATTACCATATTTCTAATATTAATATTGCCTATGATAGATTTTGAATCATTTCAATGCGTCCCATCTCTCCCTTCCAATCGTAGGTTATGTCTGTGAAGGGGTAACCACTCACTAAAAAGCCAGGCATTACCATCAGAGCATTCTAGGATATAAAATGCTATTGTAGTACAAATTTTACTTGGTATCTCCAATATTGGATGCAGATCCTGTCTCCCCCTCCCCCTCCCCCTCCACACTCGTTGTGGGGTGTCTGTCAGGGGGAAACCACCCACTGAATGTCTGTCATTACCACCGCAGTACTCTAGGATATGCAGTGCTATTGTAGTGTAAATTTTACTTGGTATATCCAATGTTGGATGCAGATCCTGTCTCCCCCTCCCCGCTCGTTGTGGGGCGTCTGTCAGGGGGTAACCACCCACTAAAATGTCTGTCATTACCACCGCAGTACTCTAGGATGTGCAGTACTATTGTAGTGTAAATTTTACTCGGTATCTCCTAAGTTGGATCTAGATCCAATTAACACCCCCTTTTCAGTGCGTCTGTCAGGGGGAACCCACCCTTCAAAATGTCTGTCACTGGTCATACTATAATCAGAAGAGTCTGCAGATATATTATATATTAGTTTCATCTGGTATCTCATCAATTGGATCTAGACCCAAAATCTAACGATCAATTAGTGGTGCTTGTTAAGTAAGCCACCCATATATTTTCGGCAGACGGCCAGTTTCACAGTTTCCACTCCTAAATATCAGTAGGGGTTACAGTCGGTATCTCCGTTCGTTGTATCTCAATGATCCGGGCTGCCGCTCTAATACGCTACTGCATGTATCTAAGCATGTATATCCACAATCGCGCGTATATGTATACGTCCGTTATAAGTGTATGTATGTGTATTCATGCCTTACGTTTACTGTATGCATATATGCGTATTATATTATTGTCGCCTTCTTGCATGTTCTCTGTAGGAGACACGCAAATCGGACTGTGTGACACCTCCACTTGTAAGTCATCCCCTGTCTGCCACGGTCAGTGTCAGGCAGTAGTCTTCGTGGGAAAGGGAGGTCTTGATGCGCGTTTTGTTGCCTCTCTCTCTCTCTCTCTTTCTCTCTCTTCTATTTTTAGACTTTTGAACCAGACCTAAAAAACTAGCTCTCTCTCTCTCTCTCTCTCTCTCGTATGAATCTATTCTTTAAACGCTTGAACGCTAGACCTAAAACAAAGTTCTCTCTCTGGTATGAATCTATCCTAAAAATTTATTGATCTCTCTCTCTCTCTCTCTCTCTCTCTCTCTCTCTCTCTCTCTCTCTCTCTCTCGTATGAATCTATTCTTTAAACCCTTGAATGCTAGACCTAGGGATTTATTAAACTCTCTCCCTCTCCCCCTCCCCCCTCCGTTGCCTAGAATGATAACAGGTATGACTATTTAAAAAAGGAGAAAAGCAACAAATTTGGTTTCAGAAAAAAAAAAAAAAAACGTCAATCGTGGCGGTAAGTCGATGGCTTTCGCTTCTTCCCGTTGTATGAAGATGGCGCCACCGCATTCATTTCCACTGACCCAGATGTCTGCAAAGCGCCTCAGCGGCGTGATGGGTATGGTCTTGGCCTGCCACCTCGGGCCGCGAGTTCGATTCTCGGGCATTCCACTGAGGGGTTAGAGATGTGTATTTCTGGTGATAGGAGTTCACTCTCGACGTGGTTCGGTAGTCACTTAAAGCCGTTGGTTCCGTTGCTAAATAACCACTGGTTCCTTTCAACGTAAAAACACCATGCAAACATACAAACCAGACGTCTGCAGAATTTTGCAAGAAGAAAGAAATGATGATCTTGACGGCTCAAGACTATCGGTGATTATCTCTTCCGTTGCAATTGGTAATGGAGAAGAATTGAAAAATGAAACAAAAGAAAATTGTAAACTAAAACAAGGGAATAAGCTCTGCACCTCGCGCGATTAGTGCAGTTTGCCCGTAACTGTGTTAGTTGACGCTTAAGGGTCTGGATACTCGAGTGCTAAAAACGTCGCGTTGCTGACGCCATCTGAAGCTGTCTTTTACATAATGAGGTTTCTTCCCATGCTTTTCAATGGAAACCACTAATTTTGACTAAACAAACGTTACTAGCGTTGCGTTAGGACGCGTTACATGGGCGTCAGGAACTTCTAACGTCGGTGGAAGAAAGAATATGAACTCAGGTACAGTGCAAGGAATGAGAGAGGTTGCAGCATTTGGACTAAGCCTATGAACAGAAAGCCAAAATAAAATAAGTAAAAAGATGAATAGATTAATTCATTATCATGAAATAAACATGAAAAGATGCAGTCATAGGCGGAGGCGTTGGCACCACGGCCATAGGGAATGCTGGCGATGGTTTCAAGTATTATCAAATCTTTACAAACCTACGGAGCCTTGCTCTGGGAAACCACTGGCTTACAGGGATAAAGGTGGCGCGGTTTCAGTACGATATCTCAGCATGGTTCCTTTCCTTTTAATTTCTCTGTAGCTCAGTGGATTTACCAAGGAAGAAGTTTGCCAAGTATACAATAGGTTACGGTACTATACCCAAAGTTACAACCGATCAGGTTTTGAAACTTAGAAGGTCCCCATGGTCTATAACATCGCATACGACGCTTATATCTAACGTTTCTGATCACAGGCGCAAAGAGCATCCGTGCCGGGATCATTGCTTTCCGTAACACGTCTGACCAGGTAAGGCATTTTCTTGGTCAATGAAGGGTTCGGTTCATTCAGAAGAAGCCCAGTAGTCTTGTGGTGGACGTTAGTGGTAACGCAGGTTCTGTCCAGACTCCAGTGCTGCTGGTCTGATGTATCTTCACTTTCTCTTCTCTCTCGGTTGAAATTCAGCCCACAGGTAAGACAATTCAAGCGATTGCGTCCGACTCCTCATAAATTGTCAGTTCCTATTAGCCGCATATATTTAAAGCGTGAATTTTATGCATCTTGGGCCACATCTGACAGCGAAACCCAGCCCTGTGACTGCTGATGTTAGCTCAGTGGTCTGGTTAAACCAATATAATAATAATAAAAGCTGACATCAAACGTCCATTTTTATTATTATTAATAATAAACTACTGACAACAAACGTTTCTTTCCGATATGTGACTTTCAGAGCCGTGTCCTTAACAGCAACAACATTTTTTTTTCAGCTTGATTTTGTCTAGTTAGACTTTTGCGCAAGAAAAACAGCAGCGTAACTTTAGTCATTTGTTGGCATTCCATTCATCACCGGATATGAGATGAACATCATTTAATTCTATCACATATAAACAGACAGTGAACGTTTTTCTAGATATTAATTATATGTTTATTAAATCCCGCACAAGAGAGAGAGAGAGTCATTATCAAATACAACTCGAATGTCTCATTTTCTTAACCATAACACGACTATGAGCACTCGCCGCTCCACGTAGACGCAGGCGCCTTTGAAACCTCCCGAAAGTTCGACGAAAAAGTCCCCATTTTGCCATCATCTCGACAAAGCATGGATAAGGTTAACTTTTGGCAAAACATATCAAGGATTTTGACCCTCGAATATGACTCAAATACTTTGATTCTTGACAGAGAACGTGACCTAACTTTTAAGACCAAAGGAGTACGAAGTTGGGCGACTTATGAGGAAACTGACAAAAAGCGGTTGCAAACCAGTTCGCCGCGAAAGCGAAATTCAAGATGAAATTATTTCTTAGTGCAGCATGCAAGATGCATAACAGTCTCTCTCTCTCTCTCTCTCTCTCTCTCTCTCTCTCATGTACCTGCTATTCGAAGCAGGTAACTGAACACACCACTTCAAGCACATCAAGACACAGAAAGAAAGAATAAGGCGCAGCTACTATTTAGTAGGCTACGCAGGCGGCAGATTCAGAATGGAAAGTCCCCATAGCAAGGTAGTACCGTCAGTGCACCTCATGCGGTACACTGTAGGCATTACTTAAGGGTCCTTGTAGCGTCCCTTCGGCCCCTAGCTACAACCCTTTTCATTCCTTTTTACTTTCCACCCTTTCCTCACAACCGTTTGGTTGTGCAGCTGCGAAGTTTTCCTCCCGTTACGCCTTTCAAACCTCCTAACTGCCAGCTTCCATGTCAGCGTTAAATGACCTCATGGGTCCCAGCGCTTGGCCTTGTGTCCAAAATTTTATATGCCTATGCCAGAAGGGAAAGCAAATATCTGTCCTAGTATTACCAAAGGAAACCTGTCAGCAAATAATTTACTCGATACCTTGAATGTCAGTGATCGTTGTTTCAATGTATGATTAGACCTATGACGGAATATGCCGTGAAAGGGATATTGGAAGTTTATATTCTGTCAAGCAGTAATAACCAGAGACTTTTAAGGCAAATTATTCATTCGGTCAAGGCTCTGCCAAGTATGTGACAAGAAATTACAGCGAAGATACTGCGTCCTTCCTACGTTTAGTGGAATACTTATGGCCGTTTGTCAACTGGTGAAACTAATGACGTAACTTACTTTAAAATAGTTTCTCTCTCTCTCTCTCTCTGAATTATGTACCTGGTAGTAGGTCATATGCTTTGGATCACAGCCAGTGTAACGAAGGGCATGGGTCTAGCACTCTACCGAACCACCTTTCCTGCTACAGGAAAAAAGAAAAAAAAAACGCGTCGATAAAGAAAAGCAAACACGCATTCACACACACACACACACACATTCACATTGCCATGGAAATATTATTTATCTGTTTAACTGGATTTCATTGTTCCTTGGTGACATTTACACAGCAATCACAAGGATAATTAGGCTTACTTCGTAAATCTGACAAGACGTTCAGAGATTCACTCTTGGCAGGGCTCCAAAGGCAAGGATGCTGAAGTGAGGGGTTCTCCATGGTCCATCGCCTCCCCCCAACGCCGCCCCCCCTCCTTTCCCCAAAATATCTTTGAGCGCCTCAGTGGCGTGGTTGGTATGGTGTTGGCGTCCCACCTCGGTGGTCACGAGTTCGATTCTCGGCCATTCGATTGAGGAGTGAGAAATGTTTATTTCTGGTGATAGAAGTTCACTCTCGACGTGGTTCGGAAGTCACGTAAAGCCGTTGGTCCCGTTGCTGAATAACTGCCGGTTCCATGCAACGTAAAAACACCATACAAACAAACAAAACGTCGTTGGTTCTCAACAAGGGGTCCATCCTTGGATCCCACAGGGGTTGTGGCAGATTCCTAGGGTCAATGGGATACGTAGCCATTTTTGCATTTTATTTTCATTTTATCGCGTTGTTTGGCAAGTGGAAAAGCTGAATGACGGAATGGACAAAAACAATAGATAAATGGATGAATAGGGGAACAACTGAATTATGTCTTTTTAAGTCTTTTGACACCTGAACTGGAATCAGTGTAAATGAAATAGCTCGCACTTTCAAGAGTTAGTTTAATTCTTACTTACATTAGTCAGAAAAGAACGACCCATCTTTGTTTATATGTGGAATCAAAGAGGATTTCGTATCATTCGACAATTTCAAAAATAATTGTGGATGCCATATTGGATAATGCATGCTAACATTTCCTGGAAATGGTCATACAGTCTTACTTTCACATATAGTCTATTGGTCTCGTGCAGACATTTTATTCATTGAAACAACCACAAACACCTCTCATCATTCCTATTTTCTAAATAATCTTAAGATATGATTTTACTGAAATCCTGGATGGAGAAAACTGTTCTCACACTGAAACGACTTCCTTTCCCTCAACATCACTTCAAACAAGATGGCGATGAGAATTCTCACACATATTTTTTGTTGCTTCTTCTTCTTGTAAGGTCGTTCCCTTCGGAGTCACAATGTCCCAGCTGCTTGACCGGGCCTGACCTTCCAGTACTCTTCTATACCCCGCAGGCAACCAACCAGCCTTCGTATGTTACGATGACCTTCCTCTTTCTCCTGCAACTGTGCGCTCTGCATACTGTGCTGACGAAGAGGGCTTACGCAGCACCTGCTTCAGATCAAAGTGGTGGGTTTTTCAGCAGTTATCTAAGAGTCTAAGAAAAGGTGTCAAATGATAAAATCAGTTAGTCTTTCAATAGTTTTCTAAGCTTCTAATAAAAGAGCCTAATGCTAAAATCAGTTAGTCTTTCAATAGTTTTCTAAGCTTCTAATGAAAATGAGTCAAATGCTAAAATCTACAGTGTGTTTTGCGAGACATAACGGAGATAATCACCTTAACGATAATCCGTCTTCGTATCCAGGAGTGGTTTGGTCTCGATCTTGCCCCGAAATCAATCACAAAAAAGCAAGAGGAAATGTATCTACGAAAATCACGTAGCTGTATTGATTACTGAGATTATTCAATCTGTTTTTATTTATTTTATTTATTTATTTATTCATTTATTTATTTAAGGACGTTGTTTAAAAGTAACGCCGTCATTGCAAAAGAAAAGTATTATTAACACCGTGACAACCAACCTTTCTTGCAGTTTTGTGCAGTTTAATTGCTGAGTATTGAGAGATTTTCGGAGGTTTCAAACACATCCCCCTTCAAAATTGAAGCAATTGAACATTCGTGGTGTCTGCGCTGTGTTGCTTCACTCGAGAGAGAAAAAACTGAATATTTATTTCTCCTTTTCGGTGTCACTTTCCCTAGACAATATTCGAATAAAGAAAAACATACAATAATTCACGTATCTTCATTAGAAAGCAATCTTGTTGATGTACGAGCTGTCAGTTGGACGCGCATGCGCTACATTGATTTCACTTCAATATTTAGATGTAACTTCACATTTTCTTTTAAAAGAATGAAGATAGAGGATTGCCTGAAAGTGCGATGCTGCTTCGCTGTAATCAGTGAATTGGCAAAACATATTTGATTATAATATATTGAGAATGTCCTTAACAAAAATTAGCATTTTAAAAAAAATGGTGGCGTACGATAAACTACACTGCCGGTTCCTTAAACTTTACCTGTCGATATATTGTTATAGATAGTCATAAAAATTAAGTACATCTTGGTTTTATCAGACCACTGAGCTGATTAACAGCTCTCCTAAGACTGACCCGAAGGATTAGATATGTTTACACAGCTAGGAACCAATTGGGTACTTAGCAAAGGGACCTACAGCTTATTGTGGGATCCGAACCACCTCGAGAAATGATTTTCTATCACCAGAAATAAATTCCTTTGATTTCACGTTGGCAGAGTGGGGAATCGAACCCGGACCCTGAGGTTGGTAGTTGAGCACGAGGAAATGTAGATGGTCATACATCCAATCAGAGAATTAGATTACATAGTAAATCTGAAAGGTCATATAAGTCCTTTGTGTATCAATGATAACTTGGGTTCTGGTTATCGAGCAAAGGCCAACCAATGATGAACGCTGTCGAGGCCGATGAATTTAATTCAATTGACAACTGCAAAAAATATCGATTTAAGATATTTTAGCAAATATCTAATACGAGAACAAAATCATAGGATTCTGCAGTGAACAGAAAACGTGCAACTACGCTTCATCACACAGGCGATATATTTTTTTCAAGTCGTATCTGCCTTGAGATTACTTTACATAAAATAGAGCCCCATTTCACAGAATTCATGACCAACCATACTGCATTCCTCAGAGGCTCAAAGAACCCTGCAGTTGGATGCTGTTGACTGTCAGGGAAGAGAAGCCATCATCAAGTGGGATACCGGAACTGGATATCAGCCCACCCTCAGCTACTCAGTCTATCACCGCGAAAGTAGAGATTACGGTGGAAGAACTGTCAGGAAGACGAGCCGCCATGAGGTCGACGCTGCTATATCCAGATTTGCGGTGAGTAGTTCTGTTCGAGTTCCGAATTATGCATGAAAACTAATGACTGTTGGGAAAAACTCTCTATCACGAGAGTTTATACACTGTTCTAAGGGGTCCACAATAATAAAAATATTAAAAGAACTAATGATTGTTTTGCTTGCATTTGATCTGTTTATTAATTTGTTAATTAATTTTTGCTTTTTTTTCAACAAGTGAGACCTCTTCTTTCTGTATTTCCCTTTACCTCGTCTTACTTCTTCCTAATGAACACCTTAATATCTTGGAGGCCTGAATTTCAAGTCAGTGGCCCCTTTGGTGGGCCATTCCATATGAATAAGGTTCATCTTCTGAATAATGAAAATGATATAAAAATGAAGATATAATAACGTTGTTGGAATTGATGGAAAAGTAAAAGAAAATGAAGTTTCCGTTTCGCAGTTTTATTGCTGTGATATAATGTTCTTAAGATACAACCCCAAGACTGCATCTTAAGAATGTAGGAACCACTAGAAATAGAAATAATAAACTATGGAGGATAACAAACTGGTCAGCAAGCAAAACCAACTGGCAACATTGTAAATCAGCAGAGAACATACACACACATACATAAACACACACAAACACACACACACATATATATATATATATATATATATATATATATATAGTTATATAATATATATATATATATATATATATATATATATACACACAGGCAGTCCCCGGGTTATGATGGGTTCGGCTTACGACGTTCCGAGGTTAAGGCACTTTTCAATTATATTCATCAGAAATTATTTCCAGGGTTACAATGCCTACAACGCTCATCTGGCAGAACAAATTTGACACCAAAAATGCAAAATAGTCAATATTTGAATTTTTTTGTTGAAAAATGCATTAAGAATGCAGTTAATATAGTTTTTAATGCACCCTAAGCATTAAAAGTAAGGTTTTCTTATGATTTTTAATGATGTTCCGGCTTACGACGATTTTCATTTTACAAAGCGTCTCAAGAACAGAACCCCCGTCGTAACCCAGGGACTGCCTGTATATATATATACATATATATACAGCTCAATTACCACTCTATGTTTCTACCTAAACAAATCATATATATACTGGTGAAAAAGAAAACACTTATAGAAATTTTAAATACAAAAATTTATTATCAAACTCAAAATTTATAAGTGAAATTAACAATCTTAGGGAAATTTACTGTCATTTGAAAACAAAGCAAAGTTTAATCAATTCTTGAATTAGTTAAGTAAAATTAAATAAAAAATTAATTTATGACAAAAATCAAGAAAACTAATTCAATCGAAATTCAAAGGTGTTAGGTAATAATCAAAATTTGGAAATTAATTCACAAGTGCTAAACAACAATGAAACTTGAAAAGAATTCTAAGTAAATGCAAATTAATTCAGAAGTGTTAAATTCAATTAAATGTGCAACGATTAATTAATGAAAACAATTAAGTTAATTGAATTGTGAATGCAAATGAAAACACATTACAGAAAAATATGGAATATACTATAATTGTAAAAAGCACTAATCACACAGAATATAAAACAAAAACACACACTTCAATAAGAAAATGGATAGCTGCACAAAAAATTCACTACAATAAGAAGAATGGATAAATGCACAAAAATTTCACTTCAAATGAAACAAACACGAAACATAAAAATTTGCAATGTTTAAACATTGAAATCATTCTCCACACCATTGTAACTATTAGTTACAACTAATAAATCTTGTAATAACATTACCTTGGTACCAATTGTTTCTGCTGCAGCTAGTTCAAAAATTTCACCACACATTTCACAATATTTCAAAAAAGAAAAGGCGCCATTACACACTTGTACAATGTTTGTTCAGATTTCACAATAAGCACTAAATAATACTAAATAACTCTACGAAATATTAAATCTGAAATTTATACGAGTGACCACCAGCTACGTATAAAATCTTTACGTTACGTTAATGTAAAATTAAATATGGCGCAGGAGAGAGAGAGAGAGAGATGATTACGCCCAGAGGTCTTAAGTGGGAATCAAATTTCCTTTCGTACGGAAGCTGAACAGTGGATTTCGTCGCACAAAACGTTTTGGGGCCGAGAGACAGTTGCTTTCATAAAAATTCTCTTTCAGAACAATGTCTAAAGAGAAATTGAAATTACAATCGTAAATAATATTAATTATTATGTGATTTATGACAATAAAAGTCTTTTAATACGAAAGGAATAATGAATAATTACGAAAGCAAAACTAAATGACGTCACTTTCCAAAGATGTCGTATGCTTAAACAGAGGGTTCTAGAACTATCTTACGAAAGATGGTTTAATCCTTCCATGTGATTATTCGGCAAAGACATACGCGTTTGAAACAGACTCGAGCGAGTAAGATTGACATGTTATGAAAACAAAACGGAGACTCGAGGTTTCTTATCTGGAGCGATGACAAGTTATGAAGACAATTTCTAGCTTGGAACAGACAATGTTAATCTCTTTTCACATCTACGTTATATTCTTTTAAATTATGTTATGCAAAATCTGAACATACATTTTTATAAAATCCTATAACTTGAAGATAAATAAGGAATCTGAAAATGTTGCAAACACTTTTTTCCAACATTTCATACAGTCAAAGAGAGTAAATATATGTTACGAAAATGACAGCATATAATATATATATATATATATATATATATATATATATATATATATATATATATATATATATATATCCTTAAATCCACGGTGGATTCAAGGATATTATCAAGTAAGTGTTCCTTTGTGCTACATTATATATATATTATATATATATATATATATATATATATATATATATATATATATATATATGTATATATATAGATATTTATATATAAAATATATATATATATATATATCTATATATATATTTATATATATATATATATATATATATATATATATATATATAATTGTTAGCCTGTCTACAGTTCGAGACATTCCACATTCTGTAAAGTTGAAATCTTCCACAGATGCCTCTGACACCTTTTACAAACAACAGCTTCTGGGTGACTGGGCAGAACGATGCTGGGATTTCAAATCCTTCGAAAGTGTGGAGCTGTAGCTTGCCTCCAGAACTTCCCTCAAGGAACCCATCTGATGTCGAAGCTTCTCACCTCATGCCGAATGTTCTCACTGTGACGTGGATGGTAACACTGATTCAGTTTCTTTCACTTATCATTCAAGTTCTATCATGGATTTTCTTTTGTTGGTGGTGTAGGGGCAACTTTTAGGTAACTGGAAAAAGAGGATAGCACTTCTCTTTGCTGGTGTATCTCTGCTTGTGCCAGAACAAGGAAGCTTCATTAGTATTCGTCAATTTTATCTTGTAACTTTACTGCATCCTATGCGTATTTATATGAAATGGATGTACACCTTTTTTTTACTTTGGTGTATTTTATAAAAATTAGGACAATGTGAAATACACTTACTTTGGTCATTGGTCTCAAGACCATCTTAACTGCATGCTGTCTCCAATCTCTTGTGGAAGCCTGAAAACCTAGGCCTATCAAGTGTGACCAGCCCTTCATACAAGATGCTTATGATTAAGAATGATCTTCCTCAGTCTGTTTCCTGAACTCGTTCAACATGCCTCTGGGAGGCACGCTTCTCATCACCTATGGAGGGTGTTTATGAACAGAACCTTTTATCTCGGAGTCTTATTCAACAGCATCACTTAAGGAAGGAGTTCCTACTATTTTTTAGAAGTCTTACTTGACAGAATATGAGGCAGAAATATTCGTATACGAATATTTCTTTACTTAATAAAAAAAAATGTTTGCTTTACGATGAATAGCGTTTCAACATGATGTAAATCCTCCGCAGGTAGTACCCCGTGAAGACCACAATGGCCCAGGTTTTCGGTATTTGGTCTCATGGCAGAGATGGGAAGCAGAAGAAGGGGAAACTGAGCAGAGATGGTTCGACTTAGGGTCAAGTGAAGAAGGAACTTCCAGCGAAAGCAACCAGGATTCACTTCAAGAGAATGGAGAAGACATCAATGAGGAAAGTGGTAGTAGTGAACATGACAGTGAGGAGGATGAGGAGGACGAGGAGGAGGAGGAGGATGATCCCGCTGAGGAAAATGTGATTGCAGTCGTGGGTAATCAAGAGAAGATTTGGGGGAGGAAACAAAAAAAGTGGGATTCAAAGGAAATAAAGGACTGGACAATAAACGAGACTGAAATAGAAGTAGACCCAAACTATTCTTATCGAATCAAAGTGGAAAGTTGGAATAGCTTAGGTCGAGCTCTTATTCCAGCGCAGCCCATCACATTGATAAGAGTTCCAGGTAGGCTACAGTCAACCAGAAATAATTTTTTTCCTTAGTGAAAAATAGTATATAATTATGCTTTCGATGTTAATTGTTTGAATGTAATAAGCAAGGCTACAAGGATAAAAATTCCAAGTGAAAATGTGCTGAGAAGTTTGTCGTAGATGAAAAATCATATTAGAATTTGTCATCAGGATTTATTCACATAGGAAAATAAGTTGATGATAGATCACTGAAAAGATATATCAACAAAGTTGTTGTACAGGTATACCTAGTATATAATGAAGAAAAGTTAATATCTAAAAAGAATATGGGTATTAAGTACCTACATCAAAATGTCATTCAAAACAATGTAATTCCTTTGTTTTTCTCTTCAACATCTGCAACAGAAAACTCCACCATTGGTCAGGCAATCAGCATCTTCAATAAAACCGAGAGTTTGCCACTTAAACACTTGAATGGATCGCATGTAGCTGAAGAAGAAATGAAGCCCTCAACATCTAACCCTGAAATCCTCATATCTGCCAATGATTACAACACTGAGGAGATATTAGACACAATATCTACAGCTACACCACCACTGACAAGTAGTTCATCCAGTTCAGGTCTTATGGAAGAAGTTGCTCAGACAGATTCAACCAGAAATCAAGTGTCTGACCTAATGAAATCTGAACCTGCCAAAGTTACATTGCTGCCATCAGATGCAAAAGACATTTCTACAACTTTGTTCCCTCAGAACGACGATCCCAAGAAATTTAGATGTGATCAGAAAGATGGGCATTTCTCTGAATGTCACTGGCAGTTAACAACAGTTCCAGGTAGGCTACAGTCAACCAGAAATCATTTTTTTCCCCAGTGAAAAATAGTGCATTCGTGTATATAATTATGCTTTTGATGTTAATTGTTTGAATGTAATAAGCAAGGCTACAAGGACAAAAATTCCAAGTGAAAATGTGTTGAGAAGTTTGTCGTAGATGAAAAATCATATTAGAATTTGTCATCAGGATTTATTCACATAGGAAAATAAGTTGATGATAGATCACTGAAAAGATATATCAACAAAGTTGTTGTACAGGTATACCTAGTATATAATGAAGAAAAGATAATATCTAAAAAGAATATGGCATTAAGTATCACATCAAAATGTCACTCAAAACAATGTAATTCCTTTGTTTTTCTCTTCAACATCTGCAACAGAAAACTCCACCATTGGTCAGGCACTCAGCATCTTCAATAAAACCGAGAGTTTGCCACTTAAATACTTGAATGGATCGCATGTAGCTGAAGAAGAAATGAAGCCCTCAACATCTAACCCTGAAATCATCATATCTGCCGATAAGTACAACACTGAGGAGATATTAGACACACTATCTACAGCTACACCACCACTGACAAGTAGCTCATCCAGTTCAGGTCTTATGGAAGAAGTTGCTCTGACAGATTCAACCAAAAATCAAGTGTCTGACCTAATGAAATCTGAACCTGCCAAAGCTACATTGCTGCCATCAGATGCAAAAGACATTTCTACAACTTTGTTCCCTCAGAACGACGATCCCAAGAAATTTAGATGTGATCAGAAAGATGGGCATTTCTCTGAATATCACTGGCAGTTAACAACAGTCGAAGTCAATACAAGCCTAGAAATACTGTGCCCAGAAGGTCTCTCTGGCTCTGCTACCTGGTTTTGTTTACCAGATGGACTCTGGGCGACCATGCCAGACATAAGGTTTGTAATTTATGTTTCTAATCTCTGAAAAATGGTGTACAGAATTCTGCACTGTTTCTAAACTCATATTCTAATTGTCTCCTGGAAACATGTCATACTCTGATAACATTGTGCAACAAAACTGAAACTCCTAATGCATGACCTGTAAATTTGATCTACTGTGAAATATATCTGTCATATTTCCTCAGAGTACAAAACAGAAACTCTTGTGACTTGTCGATTAAAAATAGACCCTGTAATTATTTTTGATGGCATGAAGAATAATTGAAGTTCTGAGATGTAGTAAATGGATAAAGCTTGAGCTACACCATAATATAGCATTAGTTATCAAACATACAAAATATTGTAATGGAAATAAGGTTTTTTCACCTTTTCATGCCATCAGTAACTGCAGCAGAAAAGTGTTTGATGCAGTGACATCAAAATTAGAAAATACAATTCTACAGCAGTTAAAATTCTGACAACAGCAGCCCAAGAACTCTCGATGATTGATCTATGTGCTGGGGATATCTTTGACACTGGGAAGCAGTTGATAGAGCTCAACACGAAACATAAGGATGACCTGAGCAAGATAAAGATCCAGAAAGAAGAGAGAAAGCTGGCCAAAGTGAGTATGTCCTACTTTACAGTCAAGTAACTCATCCTCTGTTGTATATGTCTTTGTATGCATCATATACTATATATTACAGGCACATACTGAAATGCACACATGGTGACATTTGATCCCCCAGGGGCTAGTACTAAACATGGCAAAGCAATGGAGGTGAGTCACTGTTTTGTTATGTATAGTACTAGCCCCTGAGGGGATCAAATGTCCCTGAGTGCATTTCGCTATCTGCCTAGGCAGCTCGCAAAATGCCTGGTTTCGCTATCTGCCCATAACATATATACAATGCAAAAGCATCACATTATTAGGTTATATTCTCTAATATTCAGCTCAGCTGTTATCAGACCATAATCATTATAACATACACATCAAATCTGAAATTGAAGGCTATATTTTCACAATGTACTGTTTAAGAGCACTTTTGCTCTTCTTAGCAAGAAAACGTAGCAGTCATTTACAACAAAAAAACATAATATCCTGCATATGTCACCTCTTGACTTCGAATGAACTCAATTTATCAAAAATTCTGAGCGTTCTCTAAATACATTTGATATATTCAAACAATTATCCTAAAATATTTAGAATTACGCAATCTGTATCAGATTTGTACCCTTTTTAAGAGTGACCATGAAGATCTGCATCATTTCTTATTATTGCTAGACTCATGAGTAGCCCTTTTTCTCCTTAGACTCTAGTCTCATGACTGAGTCTTCAAATTTCGTCTCCTATTTTGTGACCAAAATATTGGAAAACACCACGTGAAAACGCAAGAAAGTTGAAGAAATTACAACACTGTACAACTCCTATAGCTAAGACCACTGCCTGGTTATGTTTGTCTAGGTTTATTTATCATTTTCTTGTTGACAGAACTCATGAAACAATTTTGTCTGCAGAAATTTCTAGATGCTGCAGTGAAGGCCGCTGAAAACACCTTGAGGGACTCAGCTGTGTGGAAAGACTTGCAGGAAAACAAACGTGTTTTAACATCCACCAACTTTCAAGAAGGCCTCTACAAGGCAGCTGTTACATATACTGACTATCTTCACAATGAAACAAAGGAAATCAATAATGCAAAAGTTGGTAAGGAATCTACATTTATTTACCCTATAACTGAAATAAACAACATGACAAAACATTCAATCTTCAATCATTTGTAACCTTCTAGGGATACCGGTTTAATTTCAGTTCTTTTTTCCTCTTCCTTAACAGTAGTAAGTGTAGCCAATCAGCCTACAACTTATTTCAACGACCCCAATAAAGGAGTTTTTGTGCACCCAGAGTCTAATCATACAAGAATTATTCTTCCGAGTAATTTCTACAAAGGCTATCAGGACCAAAACGATTGTGTCAAAGTTATTTTTATGGCTTTTCAAAATTTGAACTGCATAAACAATTCTCTCCCATGGTTAGTACATATACACATACATTATACATTGGTTTGGGTATCGACTTTAATGCAAAATATCTGTCAGCATCTTAAAAGAAGTGATAGGGACTTCTAGTTGGTTTTCACGCAATGAAAACTCTGCCTCTGTCTCTTGTAACTCAAAATCCATTGATTATATTGAAATTAATATTGCTATCCCCAATTCTAGTTTTCCCGATGAAGCAAAGTCTGAAGACGATATGCAAGCTGCCGCTCAAGTCAACAGTGCCATTATTGGTGCTAAAATTGGTGATGCCTCAACCTGGTATGCCTGTGAGTATATGTTTTGGTACAGATCTTGTGGGTCCAAGTTAAGGGTGAAATACGCTGAGAATTAGGTTTGCTGAGTTATTTGTAAGGTTTGAAGTAGTTCTTCAAGGGCCTCTATAATTCACCTAAAGTGACTAAGTAAAAGACATCTGAGGATTCAATTATATTTACAGCTGATGGGGAAAATGTGGTCATTCAGTTTGAACATATCTACAATGGCACAGCTTATAGACTAAGTGGAAGTAGATGTGCATGGTGGAATGTTACTGGAAATAGTTGGGAGAGCCAAGGTTGCTCTGTAAATGCTACAAACGACCACTTCACTGTTTGTCACTGTGACCATCTCACCAATCTTGCAGTCATTATGGATATTGGCAGTAGACTTCAGAGGGGCACGGTAAGAGATCAGACAGCAAGTTACTCAAGTGTGGTAATCACTAATTGCATTGAACTTTATACTGGTATTTCCTCGTAATACCAGTGAAATATTTTGCTTCATGTAATAATGTGTCTCACTTACATGAAGGCCAGCCTAACCATTCTTACAGGTTTTCATATATTATTGCTTCAACTTTGGCAGGTACCATATGAAGTAATGCAGCTGATAACGATCATTGGTTCCAGTGTGTCTATCTTCAGCTTGCTATTGTGTATTCTGTGTTTTGCGCTGTTCAAGAAAACAACACAGGGGAAGATAAAAGGCCACAACTTCTCCCGCATGAACCTCTGCATCTGTCTTCTGTTAGCAAAAGTCGTGATGCTTGCAGGTCTGGATGCCACAGACAACAAACCCGCCTGTACCATTGTGGCAATTATCCTTCACTACTTGTTCCTGGCTATGCTCGCCTGGAGTGCAACTGAGGCCTATCATCTATACAAGAATTTCTTCTTGGTTTGTAAAATCTTAAGTTTTCCTTGTATCTCCTTAGTATTCATGGGCATACTGCTGATGGTTACATAACGTTTGAGTGCACAGTGGGTATCTACCAAAGTTAGAGCCGGGTCTGAACGCTACTGAGTTTTTTTTACGCTGGCTTACTACTTGGCGTTATGAGTAAACTAATTATGGTTATAAAATTGGTGAAACGAGACAACTGAGCCCAGACTTTCATAGGGCTGGGAGAGATATGGTAGGCCATAGACCAGTGGTTCCCAATGTAGGGTGTAGTATGCCCCATCAGTGGTAATTTTATTTTTAAGTGGAGCAATTTGAGAATGTTTAAACCAAGTAGATGGCCTTTTATGCTTCCTTCACGTAAATATATAAAAATTATATATCACCACAGGGTTCATCAGGATTTTAAAGATGATTAGGTGGGGCATGGCCAAAAAGAAGTTTGGGAACCACTGAATGGCATCTGTGATGTCTTCTGCATAGGCAATTAAACTGTCCAGATGATATGACTTTAACTCCTCTGTTTTGCAGATATTCAACAGAGATGGGTCGAGGAAAAGAACATTTTTGGTCGTGGGGTACGTGGGACCTCTGTTCATCGTGATTGTCACATTCATTCTCTCAAATTATAATGGCCATTGGACACACAAAGGTTACGGGACGGATCAAGCGTGAGTAACTTTACAAAGTAGTGCACTGCGTCACTTCATAACCTAATATCTTAATCTTTCTGACTTTTTGAACATCACATTTGAGTTTTAAGGTGCAAATATCCATTAACACAATGAGACATAATTGTTGTAAAGTGAAGCCGCTTTCATAAACAAGTCTTATCAAACTTAATGGCCTCAGCGAAACTGATTTTTGAAATCTTTCTCAGATTCTTATTTTTCTTGCAGAAAAATATAATGATGAGACTTTTAGTTCTAGCCGTTACTCTCTCTTCTTGAACACTCTGCTTATTCTTTTCATAGCCGAATAAATGAGGTCAGAACATCATAAATATCCAAGTGATTGGATTATGATATGTATTCATATGGTTGTTAATTCTGACCAATTCTCTGATTACAGGTGCTGGCTGAGCGACAAATTGATATGGTCATTTGCTGGAGTAGCTCTTCCAGTACTACTGGTAAGAGTACAGAATGGGTCATGCTCGACGTTTCGTATAGAATGGGACATACTCAACGTTTTGTACAGAATGAGTCATGCTTAACGTTTTCGTGCAGAATAGGTCATGATCAACGTTTAGTGCATAGCCGAAATACACATTACATTAATTATTCTTACCTCTTTATAGGGAGGTTAATTTTTTTAAGTTCTTGCATCATCATTCTATATTGGCATAGTTGTTATAAATACTGAATACCACTTTGCAATAATGAGTAATTACTTGAAGAAGAAATCCTTTTTGAGAATTTCCATGCTTCAGTTGCACCCCCATAGTGACGTTCTTTAGTTTTTCATTGTTTTACTTCGTGTATAAATGGGTAAGCCAATCGCTTCATACGGATTAATATAATGTGCATCATCCCTGATGCTCTTGTTTGAAACTATTTTCACCAATGTAGGCTTCCAAGATGAGCAACCCGATGTATGCTGAATGTGCTTTTAGGTCTGAAGTCTAAAGATCCAAGTAAAGTCATCTGTCCACATTTTTCTCTCTAGATAATAAAATCAAATCAGTAGGACTACAATGTGATAAAATCTTTGAATGTTTTGTTTGGGTCAACGCATCTTAAACTTGATTTGAAGCTAGATTTTCGTTGCCGTTTCATCCACATGGAAAACATCAGATTACTTTGCGAATTCTCTTCAAAATTAGAGAAGTGGCATATCAGATCAGTATCACTTTCTCTAAATTACAATTGGTTCCTACCCATGAATCTTTACCTGTCTAAAACGTTCATCGATAAATCTCATTACGAAAGTTTCTGAAGGGTCCAATTCTCGCCACAGGTGAACGCATCCTTGTTCGTCCTGACTATGAAGAAGGTTTGGGAAAAGAGACGCCAAGTGAATAAATCTATCATTCCAACGCTTGCAGGATCCATTTCGATATTTCTCTTTCTCTGTCTCACCTGGCTGTCAGGCTATTTCTACTTCGCAGAAGGTATGTCTTTCCACTTCGGTCCACGAAGCTGTTTTTCTGAGTTCAAACCCAGATTACTGAAAATCTTTAGTTGATACAAGATGGCATCGTGTTATAAGAAGTACTAATGGTCATTATGATGAAAATTTGTGAAATTAAAAGCTAGAAACAGTGAGCTATCAGCACTCGTTGGATAAAGTCAAGAAAAATAAATATGCTGAAGATGCAGTACCCCTTGGTATGATCTACTTTCAGGGAGTGAGCCAGCTGCAGTTTTATTCACAATTCTGAATGCATTTATTGGAGTTCCCATGTTCGTCTTCTCCTTTCTTCTGGATAATTCAAGGACGGGTCAAGTGAAAAAAACGACGAAGGTGAGATTGCAACCTCTGTAATACTATGTAAGATAAAAAGTACTTAGTGTTGTACTCTATGCCGAGTACAGAGGTCACGAAATAGCCTCATAATCAAAGCAATTCAAGGAAAGGTCATCGAAAATTAGTTTTGTCTGTGGGCAGTTTGTAGTGAATCACAAGCACATATAGAATGAGCGGTCTAATTACGTACAGTAGAGTATTCTATAGTATTGTGTGTGGGTACCCATCCAAAGAGTGATGTTACTGTACTACTTAAACTAAAGAGGCAACCTTTTGACATAACTTTCTAGACTTTGTTATAATATCTTATGTTCTTATCATAAATGAAGATACGTTCTGGCAGTGTAATTAAACTTTCTACTACACAATACCCAGAAGTTTTCCGTTCAACAAAGTCCAACGGACATGGATCATGGCTCTGTGATCTTGTGTGGTCCTATCTTGTATTGACACTTCTTTTCCAACAACTTGACTAAGCCATATGTACCAGGATCTGGAGAGGATGACGCGCTCACAAAACAGCTGTATCAGATACATCACTTGAGATCCCAGTCTTAAGAATGTTAATGCTGTACCATTATCCTTCGTCACAAAGTTAATGGTAGCTAGTTTAGGTGATATGTATTGCCAAGAGCTTTGCGAGGCATTTGTTTTCATGATAAATCCACTGCTTATTTTTGGCCATCCTGATTACCATCATAAAGTGTACATAATATTCTTGTCATCATCATGAATGTTAACAAGGCATGATCCGACCTCCTAGGTACGCATGCAAGATTTTCCCCTCACACATAAGTTGTAAACATTATAACCCTAACTTAATGTAAATTGAAATGTGCTAAAATCTACGGTCAAATAGTGCCTTGTTTCACCAACAAAAATTAAAATAAATGCGCCATATTTCATTAGAAATAATTTTTCTGTGCTGCTTAACATGCACGTTATCTTTTTTTTTTTTTTTTTTTTTTTTTACATTTTCATTCTAATAAAAAATCATAAATAGCGTAATCTGTATTTTTAGCTCAAAGCGAAACTCCTTTTTCAGACTTTTTTAAAATAGTCCATAGGTCTTTCCTACACCTCTCACAACAACAACAACAACCACAAAAACAACAAAGTAGTTTGCAGGCTTAATCACCAAGTAAGCGAAAAAGTGATCTTCAGTTATTCTTATGTTTCTCTATTCTTTCCAGAAGTGGAACGAACAGACCCAAGGATCTCAGCTAACAAGACACAACCACCAGATCGGGGAAATTGTTTCCAGCAATTTCGACGTCAAAAGGAGGAATATCACAGCGGCCACAGAACACAGTATCAGCGCCTCCGTCACTGATGGAGCAGCGTGGTCATCATCCAGTGGTAGTTCGACTCCTTCTTCGGAGCAAACTTACTACGAAAACGGCTCTTCTAACTACGACCCCTGTGGAAACTGTAGTACTAGTTCAGGGGTGACCGTTTCTTCTAGAACTTGCCAGGAAGATCGTGTGGTGACAGCCATCGTGCATTCAGGAACAGGCAGCTCTGGAAGTTCCGTCACATTAGCGCCAGGCGCGATAAGTCTACCAGACAGCGAACCAAGAGTAGATGATTTCAGCATATGCGAAGTCATATTGTCACCGTCGATGTTCGCGCCATCGTCTCAAGAGTCTTGTGATGGCGAGGATATGGCCGTTGACGCGGTAATCTTGGCGGGAAAACTATCTTATCTTTCGCCTACACCCTACCGTCCTGAAGTTAGTGTAGCTGTAGCTGGTGAGAAGAACTGGGACTGTTTGGAAATGCAGAGAAACTCTCAGTGGGGAGAACGGCGCTGGTGAAGGGGAGATGATATTTTACTTTAAGAATAGCACTGGACTTGTCGAGTCAGGAATTTCCACGACAATCGTATTTCAATCTTTCCTGATTCTTTGTCTGTCATTAGGCCTAGTTTTGGGAAACAAAGTACAAAACTTCAGATTGTACCTGTTAATGAAATATACGAGCGTGTAAATGAATAAATAAATCAATCAACTTCCATAGCCTGTCTTTAATACTTTACTGTATGGTATTAAAAAGACTATATACTTTTGACGCACGATTCATATTAATTTATAAATTATTTATAATTTCATACCGACACATTTTCAAGCAACCAGCATTTACATTTACTGTATTCAAGAATGTAAGTGAAAACTGTTCTATTAGCTTCCCAGTCTATCTACCTTGACAAAATTTGCTTATCTGTACAGGCAGAATACCATAGCACAACTATCATAATGTCTATAAGGTCTACATTAAATTCCAATTTGATTACCCCAACAAAAATCTGAAATGACACCCCTGACTGATATCCAGTAGAAGCTCAGGGTTTTATTACGGAAAGTGATCGGAATTTGTAGACAGATCTTCCGTAAGTCACTCGCTGCGTTTTAAGTCTATCATTTCCTCCTGAGAAGCCAGTTAAATTAGATATTCCCTTTCATCTTGAGAAAGGAGGAGGCTACAGACAGAGCTATGTTGTGGTTATAATTGCATAGGCCGAGTGCTATTCCATCAACTAATTCGCATTTAAGAAAAAACTAAAAATGAAAAGATTGTTCACGGGTATGATTCGTTTATAAGCACAAATGCATTCGTGGTTCTTTGGAGCGTCCCTTCGGCCCCTAGCTGCAACCCCTTTCATTCCTTTTACTGTACCTCCTTTCATGTTCTTTCTTCCATATTACCTTCCACCTTCTCCTATCAATCGTTTCATAGCGCAACCGCGAGGTTTTCTTCCTGTTACACCTTTCAAACCTTTTATCATCAATTTTCCTTTCAACGCTGAATGGCTTCATAGGTCCCAACGCTTGGCTTTCGGCCTAAATTCTGTATTCTATTATATTCTAAAAGTAAAAATGTCAGTTCATGGCACCGTACCGTCTGAAGAGAATGTCAGACACTCAAGAGCATATAAACAACAGGGAGTCGGTTTCACAAGCTAGTCAAGTCAACCCGAAATCGATATCGACGTCTGCAGTCTATTCCTTAAATATTCATTCTACGTCTAAGGTTCATTTTGCGAGGACAGGGGCGTGACGATGATGTAAAGGGGAAACTTCGTGAACTTTACAAATTAACAAAAAAAGGAGCAAAGTTCATCATTAACACGGAAGAATGAACTCTCTCGAGGAAAATATATAGTACCTGTAGAATTTAGGACCAAGGAAATGGATTGTTTTTATTAATTAAATAATAATCCAAAATACAAATTTCATGCCTAATAGCACTAAACTTAGAAATGTAAGAAATGCGCAGGTCACCACTAAGAGAGGAACTAGAGAAGAGAAGAAGAATGATAGAGAAAGTGGTAACAAGGGAAAGGTTAACTGCTTCAGCGGCTTAACCATCAGTATTGTAGACTGACCGTTGCGTGGAAAACCGAGATAAGGTCCATTTCACTTCCCTGTGTCTCTGTATTATTGTTTGCATGGTGAGAAAAGTTGTATTGATATCTTTGAACTTTCGATGTCACGGCAAAAACAAATTCTCCCGTAATTAGTGCACGTCATGCGGTACACTGTAGGTATTACTATAGGTTCTTTGCAGCATACATTCGGTCCCTAGCTGCAACTCCTTTCCTACCTCCGTTCATATTCTCTTTCTTCCGTCTTACTTTCCACCCTCCTGGCTGTTGATTCATGGAGCAACTGCGAGGTTTTTCCTCCTGTTACATCTTGCAAACATTTTACTATCAATTTCCTTTTCAGCGTTGAATGATTTATAGGTCCATGTGCTCGGCCTTTGGTCTAAATTCTATATTCAATTGCATAAATTCTAAAGCAAAATCTAGGCAGTTGTTCTCAAGACTAACTGCAACTCATTTCAACCTTTTACTTTTGCCTCATTACTTTTCTTCTATTACTTCCTGCAAAAAGTACAGCTTATTATGTTTAAAATGGCACTACATTCATCAGGATCCGGTTATGAAAGCAAACTAAACAAACACCGATCAAAGAGAAATATTTCTAGGCACAAATAATGGTCAGCAAGAAATGGTGGATCGCGGTCATGATGTAGCCACGATATTAATATATACTTGTGGAATATCCCATATATGATATTGTTATTACAAAACGCAATCAGACCCCTCAGGTCTGGTCCTGCTAAAAACTTGAAGCACCACCAACTTGAAGACCAGGCCTACATCACCCAGAGTACACTGTCATTGTAAGAGGCATATCCCCGTGTGTTAAAACGGAGTCTTTGATATCGCAATATATCGAGATGGTGGAGAAACCATCCCTGGGTTGTACTTTGAAATTACACGCCGTACATGCTTTCAATGGGTCCGAGATTAACATCGACGAAAGAAACTTTATTGCCTAAGAAAAAATAAAAAAAATAAGCTTCCCATGAAATATCTCTGTAGTACCTATAGTTTTGGATTGCTTTGGTGAACAAAAGTTACAAAACTTAAGTCTCGATTGTTGTCCTGCTGAGGAGAGATTGCGATCTTACTTGTATAGCAGTAATACGTCAAAGTAATCTGACACATTAGTCAGCATGAATAAAATGCAAACAAAACTATGGTTTACAAGGCAGGAGAAAAAAGAAAAAAACATGCCAAGAAATACTGAGGAGCGAGATAAGTCTCGGTAACTAATAAAAATTCGGTTGGGAGAAACCGATTAGATATCGAGAGAGAGAGAGAGAGAGAGAGAGAGAGAGAGAGAGAGAGAGAGAGAGAGAGAGAGAGAGAGAGAGAGAGAGAGAGAGAGTTTGTTTTTTCTGTATTACTTCTTTATCATTCTGCTTTTGAAAACCGACTTCTTGGCAATTATTCCAAGACAATAAATAAAAATGGATGTCATAGCGGATACCCGGTTTAGAATTTGATTGTGTTGCGAGTTCACATTTTGATGTTATTATTATTGTATTTTTTATGAAACCTAATAAGCATTCATTGATGATACTGCATTTCAGGTGATTTCCGCAAACTTCTGAAGTAAATTCTTTGTTAAAACGGCTTGCTACAAAGTTGTTTGGTTGTTCGGTTATTGATCAGTCAGTTTACAAACAAAGGCAATTCGTTTCAAATTAGTACTACATCGATGCTCTTGTAAAGGCTTTCGGAATCATAGTGATATTCGTTTAATTTCCCATTACTGTTTTGTTAGTTAAGAACTTAGTAATTATAGTAATTAGCTGGAATGAAAAGACTACACAAATAAGTTTTTAATAACTGAAGCACCGAATCGCTCATTCATTCCGTGTTGAAACATGAAGTTGAACGTCTCAACTTTCCGCATCATTATTATGATTTTCTTTTTGTTTCGACTAAAATTCTAAAATCAATGTAATTATCATTTCATCCTTTGCATGTTGCAGAAATTAAACGATTGTCTTCTTCTTCATTTGTTTGTGTTTACCCTTGTTGTTCTGGAGACCGAGGGTTGCTGTTGTTATATCCGTCTCGCATTATGGATATCAGCTCGTCGGTTGTCTCGAAGTTAAATTATTAAGCAAATTTCTTCTCGCAGCTAATTTTAGACTTTTTAATTAAATTATTTTTGTTCATTTTTTTATGGTAAGTGGTGATAAAAGACTAAAATCTCGACCGAAAAATGGATTTCGATTATTAATTTGTAATTTATGCAAACTGGAAGAGATAACGCAGGGAGACCCTACCAAAACAGGAAACGTCAAAACGAATGACTTCGTAGCGTTTAGAAAATTGCCATTTATTTCCCAATGATGTCTTGGGTAAGCATTTTTGTGACGCTGTTGTAGATCGTAAATCCAGTCTTAGTTGAACTACGGTGGGTTGTTTAGCCACCTGTGCAATTAACAGTAATTAAGGACAGGTTATCTTAGGTGGTCTCGGAGGTTGGCCAGTCTATTTAGCTTAATCCGTATTACCTGCCCCAGGTATCGCATCGTTAAGAAAAGTTGTAGGAATCTGACGGTTTTCGTTCATTTTAGGGTAATTTTATCTTAAGCTGCCGAGAAAAACGTTGGTCGTCACTTTTAAGCCTAACCCAGTCATAGCCTAAGCCAGGCAAAGGTAGGGAAAGCTAGTAACAATTGGTTATCCTCATAGAACCGACATTATACTAGGGTAAAGCACTGCTGTGCGGCCAGGCGGCCACCTGTACCGTATCGCGGCCACTTTCCCCAAAAAATATCTTTAGCACTGCCAGTAAGTTAAGTTAGAGGTCAGCCACAAGCCAACCCCCTTGGAAGCAACACCTCGAGACCTCTGCTTTCCCCTCTTAAGTGTCTGCTTCCAAGTAGGAAATTAAGGCCATAGTTTCCTACTAAACAGAAGTGAATGAAAGTCTAGCCATGCGCATTGCTAACTTACCTCCATGACGCTTTCAAAACTTTTTTTTAAACGCCAAACGTAGGCTATAGAAGATTAATGCCATCTTGATGTTTGCGGAGTCATTTGTGTAAACAAACTTCCCATTTCCTGTGCTAAACCGCACACCGCTCGTACCCATAGACGCTGGGACACTTTCTTCACAACAATCTTAAACTGACGATGATGTTTATAGTTGGGAAAAACTCTCTATTAGTATGAGAGTATATAACAATCTAAGGGGTCCACAATAATAAAAAATGTTGAGAGTTCATGTATAATTTTAAAACCCTTTACAAAAAGGGTTTTAAAATTATACAGGGAAGTGTTTGAAAGCTTTTTGTGAAGGGTTTAAAATTATACATGAGCTCTCAACATTTTTTATTATTGTGGACCCCTTAGATTGTTATATACTCTCACAATAGGCTATAGAAGACTAATGCCGTCTTGATGTGTGTGGAGTCATTTGTGTAAACAAACTTCCCATTTCCTGTGCTAAATCCGCACACCACTTGAACCCATAGATGCTGGGAGACTTTCTTCACAACAATCTTAAACGACGATGGTGTTTATAGTTGGGAAAACTCTCTTGTGAGAGTACATAACAATCTAAGGGGTCCACAATAATAAAAAATTTTGAGAGTTCATGTATAATTTTAAAACCCTTTACAAAAAGCTTTCAAACCCTTCCCTGTATAATTTTAAAACCCTTTTTGTAAAGGGTTTTAAAATTATACACAAACTCTCAACATTTTATATTATTGTGGACCCCATAGAAGGATGGTGTTTATGTTTGCGGCCGTAGAAAGCCTGGTGATTGCTTGGGAAGAAGAAGAAGAGTGCGCTACATAACTTTTAAATAATAAGTTAAACATGGGACTAAGGTTATGAATTGCATAAATTTATTACGTATTCATGATAATTAATTTTAAAATATTCGTTGTTGTAAAAGCTAACCAGATTCCAGACAGATTTCATCGATTCTGCTGTGAACATTAGCTACGATGTGTTGTTCACGCTTTCTTATTTTTTTATCACTGTTGCCAATTGGTTTGTGTTTACCCTCCAAACTTGGGATTAGACTT